>NW_015152059.1:14680-32604 GCF_000732505.1 Cyprinodon variegatus | reverse complement strand
TTTTTTTTTTTTTTTTTTTTTTTTTTTTTTTTTTTTTTTACTGTTTTCAAGGCTGCAAAAAAAAAAAAAAAATGAAATTGTCTAGAGAGCTGTTCTTAACGAAATTTATTTTTGTTGGTCTTAGACGGCATGAAGGGTGTTTGCCACTGCTTCGTGGTCTGAAGGTCTCTGATCTTTTCAGCAATCTCTTTTCTTATGTCAGGTTCTGAAAACTAAAGTTTCAGTACAGGGTCCATTGATGTTCCACCTGTACTGATCAAGCTGGTCAGCATCTAGTTGTGATTACATTGGTTTGACAAAGAAAGTTGACATGGAATCATCTGTAATCTGAATAATTCAGTTGGAGTTTGATTTAAATCAATGAATATCTTTATCTTCTCATCACAAGGAGCAAAGTTAAGACTTTTAAAATGGTAAAACTTATTTTGGAGTGAAGAGGATGAGGTCAAAAAACTATAATCTTGTTTTTCTCTATATGTCTGCCAAGTTCATGACATGTGCAGCCTTAGCTGTGTTTAGTTTTGACACAAGACACAACTTCTGAAAAAAGTTTTCAAATTAACACAATCAAGCCAGTGCATGTTAAACTATATAAGTATATGTCAATATATATGTATTGCACAGGCTTATTTTTATGTGTAGAAGCGGCCCACACAGCTTTAAACCCTTTGTTTAAGGAATTACTAGCTGTATAGCACATGCTTAACCTGTTTCTTAGGATTTACACAGCAAGGCACAAAGCTTAAAAGGATTTATTAGCAATCTTTATTTTATGTTTCATCTCTTTTTTAAAAGGGATTTTAGTAGTTTATCTTTTGATCAGGTAGGATTGGATATCAGATTAACTTTAGTTAAATCTGGCGATCAACTTTGTTCTACACAACATAAAAAAAGTTCTTACCATGTTTAATCACCCTAGGAAGCAAAATAATTTTAGGTATTGTGAAAAATGTTGGCGATTTTTTTTAAAGACCCGCCCTCTCCACTTTAAAAAACAAAATGCACATGTACAACCCTGAACTTGCTCCCGAGAGGGAACGCCCATTATACGAGAGCGTGCACGAGCCAATTTGTCCTCGTGCTGTTTAAAAGTTGCTGTTCTCATAGCTCATACAAGCTTACTGTGTCTGAATGTCCGCCCTAACCCCTAAATCCCTCAATCATTGTGTAGAGCAGGAACTATATAGTGAAATTTATAGCAAATTCAGTTAACTTACTGTTGGGACAGATGATCATTGCTTTTTGCTACCCATTGGTCACGTAAATCCTCCTCCACTGTGCGGTGCTTGCGCCATCTTTGTCAGTCACCGCTGTCGGGTAGCGACAGCCTATGGCAACAGCGGGCCGCTGTGACAGCAAATCCCATAACGCTTTGCAAGGAGAGCTCTCCGTGCAAAGATTTCCTGGATATATCTGCCTCTTCTGAGGCCTTTTTTTTCTTCTCATACACTTCTTAGACACTTTTTCTCCTACGACCGTAGGCCAGTTTCAAAGAACCGTGGTGAGAAAGGTAAGCCTCAATGACTGGCTGAAACTGTAGCTCACCAGATATACGCCTGAAAGTGCCCATGCACAGAAAAAGCTAGCTGAGGGAACAAGCACATAGGATGGCCTTACATAAACATATTGCCAGAATGACTGGCAATTTGGAGGACCACTTATTGAGATGATCCACCCAGAAATAAAAGATCATCCTCTATACCTTTAAGAAATCTGCTTACTCTAAACCACAAATGGCACAAATCTACCATTTTTTTTGTTTTTGTTAAACCAAACTGATCATTCTGACCTTGGCAGATGGCCGCTCACGCTGAGCCTGGTTGTGTTGGAGGTTTCTTCCTGTTAAAAGTGAGTTTTCCTCTCCACTGACACTGCATGCTTGATTGGTGTTAGGGATTGATTTGCAATGAGTCGATGCAATCAGCTGATTTTCCTGAGATAGAAAACTTTGAACCAATCTGACTATGATCTGGTTGAATTGTCTGTGTCTTTAGATGACATATTCTGAACTGGAACAAAATAACTAAACTGAATGTAATTGAATCAGATTAAATTGGCAAAAATGTTATGTCATCAAATAACTTTCCGACTGTCATATGCTTTTCTGTGAACAACACACACTACTGGTTGTGTGTTACAGTAGGATAACAAAAGAAAGTCTGAACTAGGCTCAAATCATGATATGTTAACTGGGAACACGTATAGAAGATATTCGGAACAAAAAAAAAATCAATCATGACCACAATAAATAGAACTCCAGGTCAAATATATTTTGGTTAAAAACTCTTGGCTTAAGTAGTATAACTGAAGTTAACTAGGCTATTATATGCAGAGGTAAATAGATGAAAATGGTGCAAAGATATCATAGTTCAACATGGATTGTATGTGTGCGAACCAAAGTTTATTCTGAAAAGTTTGGAGTGAGGTCAAGCTTTTAATTAATTTAGAGCAATTGCAAAATTTTTAAACTAAATCACACTTCAATTCCAAGAGGTAAATAAAACATTGCTTGGTCAAATTATATTTTAGGAAATTATTTGTCTAAATCTGAAATTAGTAACCATTTGGACAATGGCATCATCAGTTGTCTGTGATCTCTTCAAATCCCTCCTTTGATGCTCCTTGCATAGCGTTGGATGAACTGGGTGGAGGGGGCTGCAGCTTTTGAAAGAAGCCAGCATTTAAATCAATCCCCAATGTCCATGCTTTTGGTCCAAACATTCTCCAGATATACTTTTTAAGAAATTTGATAAATAGCCTCCAAACCTAAGAACACTGAATCCTCTTTTGCATGTAGATGGCACTGGTACTGCTGGATTTAAGAAAGTAAAAAATAGTAGGATAAATAGTTAAAATGATATGGCGACAATAGAAATGATCTAATCATTGTCCCAAAATCAGAAATAAATGGCTAATTACACATAATCATACTATATCACTAAGCAATTTGAAGATGTACCTCTACGTTTAAATGTCATTTAGTTCGGCATGCTCTCGATATTGAAAGGGAGTGAACACATAAGTTAAAAGGGCTGTTTGAGGCCTTGACATAAAATATTATAGCTGACTATAGATCAAGGAAGTAGATGTCACATAAATAGTAATGTACTTGCTTTAAATGGTATGTATGCAAGTATGAAAGGCATGGCATGTTTATTTGTACAGCATAATTCAGCACGAAGGCAATTTCAAGTGTTTTACATAAATCAAATTATAAATAATAAAATAAAATGGATGGAAAATAAAAGCAGAATAAAAGCAGGTAAAGATAAAAACATGGTACAAGCTGATAGTAAGGCCAATAGCTCAGCCAATAGCTTAACTTGGTCAAAGGCAGTTCTTTTTTTTACTTTGACTTAAAGGGACTCAGGCTTTCAACACTTTTACAGTCTTCTTGGAGTTTGTAAAGATAAGTTAAGCATATAGAAATTAAATGCTGCTTCACTTTTGATGGGAGCAGCAGCCATCTCAAATACTGAAGTTAGGTATGGTCATGTTCCTCTTATTTTCCGAGTTGTAATTCCAGTTTCTCTAAACTTCAACTGAAACCCCTAGGGACATTGGAAATCGAAAAGTCAGAGGAACTTGCCCTCTCACATTGTTCACGTAACATTTAGTCAGTTTTACACTTACAACCTTTTACCTTTAATTATGTTTAGATGCACAATATACGTCATATGACTACTATTACAGTAATCACCTTAACAGCTGTAACAAAGGCTTCTCTTTACACCCTTTACCAACTTTTAGGGAAGTCGAAAACAGGAACACTTTTACTGTTTTCTTGCAATAAATGTAGGTTTACATCACTATTTGTGAAGTTTACAAACAGCCTTTCACTATATTACGTCCACCAACTGGTTTTGGTTTGGGTGTGTGGGAGTATGTATGTAGATATTTGTTGCTGGGGCATTATCCTGCTGGAGGTAGTAATTAGTAAAGTGAGGTCATAAAGACATAGAAATCTTAGGATTTCAGCCATGGGTGGGCTGAGGTTAAAATTAAGCACAGCGGCTTGGTCTGGAGAGGCCTTCATACCGATTGCATGACAAGTGGAACTGTATTATTTGCATATAAAAAGCTTATTTAACAATTAAAAATGCGTAAACTATTTTGCAGTTTAATGAGGCTTACTCAACAAGCAGCTAAACATAAAAAGCAAAGGAAATTATTAAAGAATACCAAAGCTATTTCCTGAGATCTAAACAAATATTTTTTCAACTTGCTTTTACCGTAAATTTCAAAGAGTTTAGGGATAGATATAATCTCAGAAGCTTAAGAGAATAATTTATTGCGATGCAAAGATCTATTATGAATTACCTATCACCATTCCTGCACACCAAACACTTTACCTACTGTAGCTCTATTTTTTATGCTTCCTTACAATACTTAAGCAGATTAATTAGTAATCTGCTTAAGTATTGTATAAGATTGTTAAAAATCTGCATTTATTGGCATAAACTAAGTCTGGGATGGGATGATGGAAATGATAACCAGGCAGTGTTTGCTAACCTGCTGTAGCCATGTTTCTCAGTCTGGTGTCAGGATGGAATGCTCCTGAATCTCCCTATGGCCACCCCACCTTGATTTCAGCTGCATAATTGTTTGAACAATGCTAAAGTAGACAGTACTTTTCACATCAATATATTACCACCACTTTTCCCAAAGCTTTAATACAAAGAGGCAGTGGTGGTCTGGGAGTGGCGGCATAGTGATTAGGGCATTGCGCTTGGATCCCAGAGGTTCTGAGTTCAAGCCCCACTCCCACGGACTGCCAGTCTGGGTCCCTGAGCAAGACCCTTTACCCCTACACTGCTCCCCGGGTGCCGCAAAATGTCAGCCCACTGCTCACCAAAGGGATGGGTTAAATGCAGAGAGGGAATTTCGTTGCTTTGTACTTGTTACAGTGCAACCATAATAAAGTTGAATTTTATTCTATGTATCTATGATTTCAGGGTTGATTATTTATCCTACCATAGTTTTAGTTTCCTTTTTAGAGTCCTTTTCCTGACAACTCTCATTCAATAGAAGAAAGGCTTGGATTTTAAAATAACAGCAGATCAGTAGTTTCTCCATACTTTTTCCATCACGCTTATTCCCAGGAGGGTCGTGAGGGGTGCCGGTGCCAATCTCCAGTTGTCTATGGGCGAGAGGCGGGATACACCCTGGACAGGTCACCAGTCCCTCGCAGGGTAACACAGAGACACACAGGACAAACAACCATTCATGCAGACACTCACACCTAAGGAGAATTTAGAGAAGCTAACAGTCATGTTTTTGGATTGTGGGAGGAAGCCGGAGTACCAGGAAAGAGAACCCGCAAATGCTCAGGGAAAACATGCAAAGTCCATGCAGAAGGACTCTGGGCTGGGAATCGAATCCAGAAACTTCTTGCTGCAAGGCAGCAGTGCTAACCATCAGCAGTTTCTAAAACTCTCAATTTTACAATACAAAAGAACTTAAACACCCTTTTTCCCCTCATTCTGAGACCCGTTTTAAACTATAGCAAGTTAACTTATTTTTATCTAGGTTGGTGACACCTGCACTGCAGTTTTTGTTACCAGGTAACTGTAGAGCTCTACCTATAAGATGCCTTAAAAGCTAATATTTTCTTAGAATGACATTGTATACATTACCAGCTGATAATTCCCCCAAAACAATAGTACATTCTAAGCCCTTTATTTAAGCAAACACTGAAACTATTTAGGAGTTATGTTTTTAATATAGCAAATAGATAAATAGATGTTTTAATTAGGACTCATATAGAAGTAGAGCGAACACACATAAATTCATGCAAAGAATGAAGGACACTTTACATATTATGTAGGACATTTTTCCAGAGTGTAACCTGAAGCAATGAGTTTAGTTATATTAGCACCAGACAGAAAGACAGTATTGCAACTTAAACTCACCGGACATAACCTGTAACATGACACAGCAAAGAATCCTTTTAGATATAGTGCAAGTATTAATGTTTCTAATAGTGCTTAAAGCAGTCTTATAAAAGAGACCCACAAAGTTTATTTTTGTTTTACAAAATATATATACAAAATATATAACTATAAATATATGGTTACTATTAATCTTTGAGCAACTTAACAAAGCCTAAAATATGTGGTTATATATCTTCAGATTTTCCTGGAGTAGAAGTTGGGAAGAGCAATGTGTATGCTGGAGGAGCATCATTTGTCTGAGACAGAAAGTCTGCATTCATCTCAGGAGCAGAGGGATTCAGATTGAAAGAGGGAGCTGAAGGAGACACAGAGGCAAATGCAGGCTGGTTCGGAGGGCTCGAAGTTGGCATGGAGAACGCAAGGACAGGCGGTGGATATTGAAGTCCGGAAAAGGACGATGAAAACGGAGATCCATAGGGAGAAGGCTCCAGGGGCACTGGGTTGGTGTGAGCCCTGAAGGTGGGTGGTGGCTGGTAAGGATATGCACCTGGTGGACCACTATAGACCTGTGGGTCAGTAGGGTATGTGGGTGGTGGTACATAAGGACTTTTGGCATCTGGGTAACCATGAGAACCTGGATATGGTGGTGCAGGATAAGGTGCAACAGGAGGAGGAAAGTCGCTGTTAGTTGGACCACCATAAACCCCAGCAGGGTAAGGGTCCAAGGAGCCATTAAGTTGAGCACCAAACATAGGATGAGCAATAACCACTGGGAAGGCTATCTCTGGATCAAAGGCAAAGCTGATGTCCAGATACACCTATGAAAAAACATGTATACCTATTAAGAAGATGACATTTCACATACAAAAGCATCAAATTACAATTGAGGTTAAAAAAGGGAAAACGTTATAGTAACAAAGGCTTTAAAAATAAAGTTGTTCTTTTTTCCCACGCATTTAGTGGCCATAAGCCCCATTTATTATCACGACTTCCCATAGGTGAACCCAGTATTCAGCCAGACACAGAGTTACGTTTGAAGAGTTTCTTGAAGGAGTGAATAATGGCAGATGAAGCATGCAAAACAGACACTGACTTGGCAGAGGAATTCTGGTTGACTGTGCTGGTCTGCAGAGAACCAGGAGATGTATATGTTGACAGATTCAAAAGGCAGTGTGGACTGGAGAACCACCAGTTCTCCAGTCCACACTGCCTGCGACCAGACTGCCACCAGACATCGGTCCGAGCACGCAAAACTGAACCGGATCGAGCCAGACACAATTGAAATGTGCTAAACTGGTATTAGTTCATCAGTAGGGCTTAGTTTAGTTAGCTTCGTTCTGGCTCGGTTCTCAGATAATGCAGATAACGCACATAAGCAAACTGGGTCATCTCCGTACAGTCAGCCTCTGTTATCATGAAATTTCACACATTCATAAAAATACTAGCTTCCCTACCTCGCCACACGATTTCCAATGAGAATTCTGCTTAGCAGTGTGATGAACATCAATATTTGTTAGTTCCCTGCATCTGTAAACCCCCGATTAGACTATCTTTTGTCGTATCCACTTCTCAAAAGTCGACTCTGTCAAGTAAAATTCATCAAAGGTTGCCTTCTTCGCCTGACTCTCGCCGAGTCCTACAGATGAACTAGTAGCGTGGTTCGGTTGTGTCTGGCACGGTCCAGGTCAGTTGTGCGTGTCATTTACACTAAACCGTTACCTCGGTTACCATGCTCGGACCGATCTCGACACAGTTTCAGCAGGGTAGTGTAAATGGGGCTAAAGATACATACCTTTAACTGGTGTGTCACTGAGATTATATCACAGTTCTCGATTGAAGGCATCTCATCAGTGGGAATCTTCAGCGCACACTTTACCTCTTGCTGGGTGTGAGGTGTAATGACCTTATCAACCATTTTTTCAACAGTTTTCATCGTACTTTTGGATTTTCCATTGGCAAAAAACTTAAAAGTCCGTATCAAACTAAATTTGGGAGTCATGTTTCTTGAGGAGGCATTGTCGACTTTTGCAAATATATGCATGGTTTCACCTATGAGTAGAAAAAAAGCATTTTTAATTGTTAAAGTTTCTCAAAGTAACAAATAGGGCTGGGCGATAATTCAATAATGATATATATCGATCGATAGACGTGTGGCGCAATAGAAAAAAAGAGAGTCGATAAAAGTTCGATAAAAAAAGAAACACAGTTTTCCTTCCTTCTCATTGTAGCCTAGCATGTAGCTTTATGCTAGTCACTACTTCCTCCCAACCAATCACAATCGCGGACCCAGGCACGCCGTCACAAAGCGCCGCCCTCTCAAACCACAACACAGAGCACATGAAGATGTCGCAGCAAGGAGAGGTGGAGGAAATTGTTCCAAAGAAGGGTTTTTGTAGTTTGCCAGTTTGGCAGTATTTCGGTCATGGCAAGTCGGGCAAAAAACAAACCACAGTCATCTGTAAAATGTGTAGGGAACCAGTGAAAACGAAGTCTGATAACACAACCAACTTTTTTTTTTTTTTTTATCATCTCAGCCTATAACACCCGCAGGAGTACGAGCTGTGTAGGCCCCGACGCTGCTCTCCTCCGAGGAATCTTCGGGAAAATATATATATATTTTCAGTTCT
Source organism: Cyprinodon variegatus (assembly GCF_000732505.1). Classification (NCBI taxonomy): domain Eukaryota; kingdom Metazoa; phylum Chordata; class Actinopteri; order Cyprinodontiformes; family Cyprinodontidae; genus Cyprinodon; species Cyprinodon variegatus. Next base: position 24,083 of record NW_015152059.1, on the reverse strand, counting down.
GGGCAGTTTCCCACGTAGAGAGAGAAAAATGAGAGAATTGAGAGAAAAATGCTGAGGGGCCAGCAACTTCAAAGTAATAACTCAGGTTAAAGCAGGAATGGGGGCGGCGGCGGCGGTGGGGGGGCATTTATTTATTTGTTATATTTATTTTGGTCACTTTTCTGGTCACTTTAGTTAATTCTTTGTCAGTATTTAATAACATAACCCAGGTCTCTTAAGTTATTTTTCTTTAAAACAATTCTGTTATGGTTAAAAAAGTTGGTTAAATAAAGATTTAATTGGAAGTCTGTGTTTGTGTTCTTTATTAAAATTAAATCATTTAGCAATATTCTAAAAAGTCCAGGCAGAGCTGCACATAAAATATGGTTTCAAATCTTTTCAATAATTATCGATATCGATCAATATGCATTTTTTTTTATCGATAAGCTTTTTTCTATATCGCCCAGCCCTAGTAACAAATTCAAATAATTTCACAAAACTCAAGCTTAGACCCTAAGCCAATATAGATCCTACAACAAATAAGCAGGATAATAAAATTCATTATAACCATATACCCATCACCTACTTAGCATTTACTATCTTAACATAGCTAATGGTGTGTGAATTTTACCACTTATGCTGCGGTATGATTCTTAATATTCTGATTATGACAGATGGACTAGTAAAGTATATGCAAATTCATAAATCTGCTGTTAATTAATAACATTCTCAACCTTGAGAAACACCTCAGACCAAACACAAAATTTGAAACAACCACCTCTATTTTGGGAATGGTGTCCCTTTGCTGATATATGGCAATGTATTTTTTTTGTATCAACAAATGCCATTTGATAATATGGCCAAAACATTTGGTTTACCGTACATATTTTTCCTCATCCTGTCATAGTGAACATTATTTTCTCCATCTTTCATTCTGCTTAAAAAAGCTAATCTTCGCAGCCTCCTACACTTAAAGAGTGGTCAAATCATGGTACTTTCTTATGATACATAATAATGCAATGTCAATGTGCATAGGACAGTAGTTGAAGAATTTATGGTTTTGACGCTGTGTTAAGAAGATACTGATTTTTGCAATCTCTGATTGGTGATTGGCATTTCTACTTCCAACTCTACTCCTTAAGGGCAAGATATAATCTTGCATTGGGTTGTCGTGCTGGAATGTGAATGCAATGCGCAAGCTCATAGAAGTGCTGTACATGTTTATAGTTGATACAGAGGTACCGTAGGTGCACTACTCTCAAAAACCACAGAGGGGCAGGACTTGGCACTACCCGATCCTACCGGAAGCATGATCCACACCATCAACTCATTTGTACGTATTTAACCAGATATACATCTGGATTTCCATAAATAATGTAATTATGGTATTAAAATTACTTATTTCTATCCTTAACCCACCAAATAATGCTAATACACAATCTTAAAAAATGTTTTATGACTTTTCTGAGAAAATGTAGATGCTTTTTACATATTTTCTGTTAAACTGCTTGTGTGACGTTATAATCAGACATGCACAGCGCGGTCAGGCAAAACATTATTAAACCATGTTAATCTGCATTTTAGTGTTTTCTCTTTTTAGGTTACATACTATATAGCATAAAGTTAACACGAATGTAAAACATAAAACTCAAAACGACTAGATCTATGTTTAAATCCAATGCTGAAATAGTTAGCTCCCGGAAGTAGCATAGGATCGTGTTTCCGGTACCTGAACTGCTGAACTGCCCTGGGAAGGCATGTAAGTCAAATGGCCGTTAAGCTCATAAAAAATAGCCATATCTGCCTTTTTTTTCAGCGTAATGGCAACTTTTTTGAGAGTAATGGCCCACAATACAATGTTAAAATACACAGGCGAGAAATCTAACATGGTCGGAAAAACTAAATACGTATTTGAGACTTTTCAGAGGGAAAAGTCTCAAATACGGGAAAATAATTACCACAGTCTTTATAACTCTTTTCCACTGACAAAAGACAATGTTAAAACCTATGAACAATCGGTTCTTAGTGGCAGTGGGAAAGGCTCAATGTCGATCCATGTCAAAGGACAACTCAGCTAACCTATCATTGAAAGGAATCAACTACCTGGGGTGTAAGCCGTCTTGTTAACAGTGGCATCTAAATGCACTTGTCCTTTGGAGAAAAGCCCCATCCTCTTCTCAGTGGAACCAGTTTGCTCATTCTGAAGGTCAGAAAACAAACAACCAAAAAAATGAATTATATAAAAAAAACACCAAAACAATGTGAACAACAAATGTTGTAAAAGTTCACCTGAAGAGCTTTTAAGAGAGTATTGAGTTGAATCTAGGCAGAGCTGTATTACTACCCAGGTTGTTCTTGTAAAATGGAATTGTAATAGACAGAAATGAAGATTTCTAAGGACAAAGTCTAAAAATTGAGAGGAAGTGTCCCTGAAGCTAGATTACAAATGGCTTACCAAATTTTTATTAACAATACCACAGCAATAAAGGTTAATGGTAATATCTAGTAAATTACTTGTACTTATATAGAGCTTTTTCAAGTCAGGAGACTTGATAAAAGCTCTTTAAACTAGATTCAGTCTTTCACCCATTCACACACAGATGGTGGAAAGCTACATTGTTGCCACAGCTGCACTGGGGCTCACTGACAGTTTTATTTTGCCCAAGAACACAACAACAAAGGAAAAAGGAGCAGCAGGTTGAACTGACACCCTCCAGTTGCAGGGCAAACTCCTGCATCTGATGCCACTGTAGCCCAGATGTCTGTAAAGCAAAAAAATAATAATCCCCAACATGTAATAGAGATTTTTAAAAATGGGATTGCAGAGTAACTCATTATAGATCAGTTGATCTTGTTTATTAAATAAAGCTTGTTTGCATGGACTGAGATGCTAGAAGAGCCCAAAACAAAAGTAAATAGATTATCTATTTGTTTGATTCATTTGTCTTTAATAACTTTAATTAATTATCGTAATAAAACCAATAAAGGAATTATTTTTCTGTATGCCTATTATGTAAATAGTTTGAGGAAACATGTTACAATCTCCAATGTATTCCATCGATGTCCTACAATTTGTTGTCCCCAAAATATGATACAAGCTGCTGCCCTCTTTGTCAGGTTGCAAAAGAGATTTTGAATAACATTTGGACTAACCTGGCTTAATAAAGGCTTAATACATAAAATGGCTGATTCAGTCTACTCTTCTTACTGTAACCTTACAGTATAGGTACATTAAAACTCTTGACCCTACATGATTATTTAGACAGTCATCTTGGATGTCTTTTTGTTGAGTGACTTTAGCTTATTCCTATTTGTCTAGTTTAATTGACATGATATTGGTGAAAAAAAATGATTAATAATCTGCCACTGTGCTTATTTTCTGAGCATAATGAATATAATACGCACTAAAAGGGTCCTGAAGTTGGAAAACGACTTGGAAACAAATTTGAACTCCTTTTGTGCAGTGGAATCTATCCTCCAGCTCCTGGATAGTTTGGCCTCCAGTTTGTAGACAATTATTCCGTGAGTTCCTCTGAAAGACGATGGCATGTTTCTGCATAACAGACATGATGGTGATTTAATGATAAGTGAATTAATATAATGCCATATATTCATTCATATGCTCCAATCAGAGGTGGAAAGGGTAGCTAAAGCTTGTACTGGAATAAGAGCAATGATACTTCGTTACTTGTTTACTCAGGTAAGCAAGACTATAAAATGACCAAAAAGTATTTACTCAAGTACTGAGTACTTGTTAAAAATATGTGTAAATGAGGTTATCAGACAAACATATGACATCATCTTAAATTTTTTTAATTTGAAAGAATAAAATCAAAATGAGTAAAAATAAATAGTCAGAAAAAGTAAGGGTGGACAAAACATGGAAGGATGAGCTAAATATATGAATAAAAAAAATAAATTAGCATCTTATTTCACAAAATAAAGATTATTAACAAATTTTAAACCCCACTTTAAAATAAACTATAAGAATTGGTGTACGTTTGATGCTATTTTCATTAAAACCTATTTACATTTTCATTTCAGGAACTACAGAGTGTGTAGAAATCCAGACAGTACCTTAGCAGTAGGTTCTCTGTTATTGGAAACCACCTTACCAATGTGCCACATGAAACTGTTGCAAGGTGTTTATCTTGACAACCACACTGTTTTGTGAGAAGAATTTGAAATGTGGAAGTTAAAGAAAATGTTTTGTCAGTGTATTGTGTAGTACTTACTCAGATGGGATCCTAAAGCTGAAGTTGTAGACATGGTTCCCTTCTGGCAAAACAGTCTCTGGAAATGCAGATATAAAACAGGATATATTTAGTTTAATTAATTTATACCTTTAATTTTCCTGCACACTAATGGAATAAGGATGCATAAAACTTCCATTGATGCAATTTTGTCCCTTTTAATGGTCCTTCCTGAAACAACTGAGTGGTGTGGCATAAAACCTTTTCCCCCTCATAGTATCTCGTGGATCAAGGATTCAGCCAAGCCCTCCACATGCAGGCTATATATCGGAACCAGTTCAATAACCGAGTTATTAACTGGGTTAGCTCTGGCGCACTCTGAGTTCCCAGTGTGCAGATATGAAAAAACTGGCAGCGGCCCACTCGCACTAAATAAAGCGCTATTCGACCCATAAAGTTCTACTTCTTCTTTGAAATATTCTCTTTCCCTTAGTGTCTCTGTCCTGATTTGGATGCAGCGCGAGGTGCGCTGGCAGAACCGAAGCACTGAGTGAACGAAGAACTGGATGAGGAGTTGGGTGGCGTTCGGTAGGGGTGGGTCCAGGACGCTGGATTTGCCGTTGAGCCCCTCCGAGGTGTCATGGGCTTAAATCAACGAAACACCAGTGAAAGGGGGGTGCCCATTTGACAACCTTCTGAGCCTACCCAACTCCGATTCCAGTCACAGAGACCTAGTGGTGCCTTGAGGGAAGGAAAGAGAGAGAGAGAGAGCAATGCCACTGGCCCACAGATGGTGCAGGGGCAAGTACCTGTAAAATTGGGCCAGTTGCGATATCCCTTATCGTATTTTGCATATTCCTTTCTGGCAGACCCAGTGACCACTTGGAAAGACAAGTTGGCAACCGAGGAAGAACGGTGACAGCGAGGAAAGACTGCTGACATCTGGGAAAGACCAGAGCTGGGGTGTGGCGGCTTGGCAGGCCAACCACACTCTCCGTGAGGAGAAAACCCAAACAACCGCTATGGAAAGGTATATTACAAGATACCCCCGGGGCCGAGCGAGAGCGGGGGAGGATGATCGACCCACAGGACAGAACAACGTTATGACCACCATCAACGGACAAACGACTACGGAACAGCCAAGCGATTTATCCCGGGTCAGTAGATGTGGGAAGAAATGCAAAAATGAGAAAGGGCTGAAGATACATCAGACAAGGATGAAGTGCTTACAACCTGAAAGTAATGTGCAACGCACAGGGAAACCTGGTGAGACGGAGGAGAGGCCGGGGCAGGACACAAACCACAGTCTCCAGAATCTCCAGGCACATGACGAGGAGGGAAGCAGGAGCAGCATCGCTGATGTGACGGAGGCAGCAAGGCAACAGAGTGAGAGTGAAGTGACTCAGTATAACAGGCAGCTTGTGCAGATCACTTGTGAAGGAGACGTCCGGAAACAACGTGTAAACTGGCCAAATGCAGCTGCAACAAAAGAATTGGAGATGTTTGATCGCGACGTGGACCAGGTGCTGGAAGCAGCCACTGCAGGAGATGTGGGGAAGAAGCTCAAGGCCATGTCCTCTATAATCTGGAGCATGGGTGCTGAGCGCTTCGGAAGGAAAGAGCTGAAAGGCAGAGCAGACACCCAGCTCAAAGAGAATAGACGCCTGAAGGAGATAGCAACCCTGAGAGGNGTTCCAAGTATCCGGTTCAATCCCCACAGCCTCCATTCTGGGTCCCTGAACAAGACCCTTAACCCCACAGTGCACAAAGGTCAATTTCTCCAGTGTGAGATTAATAAATAAAAAAATAAAAAAGAGAATCAGAGTTTTTAAGAGAAAAGGTACTAAGAATATTAGTACTGTAAAGGGACATTTCCAAAAACTCAGGATGAGTTTCACTGTAATGATGGCAAAAGTAGCAGCTGCAGTCAATGTCTTTGTGAAGAGATTGCTTTGCTGGATAGTCCATTTGATATTGGGTCCAGTAATGAATGACAAAAGCACAGTAGCAATGTATTTTTGAAATAAAGCTGTTTTTTGTTACACGTGGAAGAGTTAAGCAGATCTACCCACAACAGTCTCAAAAATTGATAAAGAAAAAGTAACCAGCCTCTCATCAAAAGCATCAAATATACCAGAAACAATATATTTCAGCAAATTCTTATCTTCTTGGGTTAAAGTTGGTTCTATTATGAATTTAACTGTAATAACAAATACAACCGCTTGTATTCATCAAAGGCTGTGAGGCATTTCTCTCTTTATGCGGAAATCTACCTTGTCTTGGGGTATAAATAGGGTCCGGTCAGCCAATTAGGAATTAAAGAGGAATGTTTCGCACCCCAACATCTTCAAAGAGAGGGAGAGAGAGGGAGGGGGGTTAACGGGGACTGTTTGGGGCATTTGTTAATGAAAGATTGAAAACTTAGGTAGACCAAAAAAATAAAATTAAAATAAAAAGCAACAAGCATGCGGTGAACTGTAGGCCTACCCTCTGAGTCTTCTGGGATTAAAAACTGTTTCAGTTTAAAATATCTCCGGTGCGCTGAGTATGTGTGCGTCGTGTCGCCTCTCTCTTCGGTCCAGTGCACATTAGCGTCCCCTTTAGCCTTCACAAACAGACGCTTAGCTTTGGTTGCCTTGGATAAGGACAGAATCACTTGTCCAATTATAGTGTCTCCCTCTGAAAAAGTCTGGTCTACGTTTAGCGCTTCGCAGCTGATAGTAAAACTACTCACTGCAGGCATCGTTTCACAAAGAAAAAATAGGAAGAGCCCGAAACAGAACTGCACAATAACTCAGGGAGCGTTTTTTTCTGCTAAAACGGTCTGTCTAATTTCTGAGAACGACGGAAAAGACATGCCAAGAACATGCATTTATTATTTTTTTTTTTATAACAGACCTCTACAGCCTCCCCGCCCCTACAAGGACGCGATTTACAGGAAGCATATTCAGAAGTATGGAAGACCAAAGGTGCCACCACCCATTAAAATACACCCTCTCTATTTTACATAAAAAGTAATTGAATGAAAAATAAATCTATATTTAATAAAATATAAAAAATATTGAACACATGAAAAGAATCCTATGTAATGTTAATTAAACTTTAATTCATATGACAAAAGCCATGTAATCCTTTTTTTTAGTCACATAAATATTCACATTTAAAAACTAAATACATTATGGAAATGGAAATAATTTGAAAATACCCATTAACCTGTGTGGTAATTGAACATAATGTTCATGTGCCAAGCGATGTCAGCTCTGTCCACTTAGTTTGATATGCATGCCAGACAGCTAAACAAATTCATGATGTGCTACAACACAAGAATATGAAATAATGAAGTGGGTATAAAAAAAATAAATAAAAATGTTTTTGCAATACATATAACCAGATTTTATTGAATAATTTATGTTTGATTCTAAATCTTTAAAAGATAAGTGTTATGATTTAATTTTCTATTGTATCTATTTCCTTTTTAAAAATGCTTTTGATTTAAATTATTTAAATAGTCAACCTTAGCACCTATCTTACCTCCAATTATACAACTTTCAGGGTTGGACTGGCCAATGGGCCTACAGGGCATATGTGCTGCCGGCTAAAGGCTATTTTTTTTTTTTGTACTTATTAAATATATGAATCTACTAAAAAATATACATTTACCAAATGAAAATGTAATCAAAGAAAATTACCTTACCTCTGATAAAAAGTTTTGTATGCTTGATTAATTTCTTTTGCTAATATTTACCTTCAAAACCACTAAATGTCCACAAATATCCTGTGGTCCATTTCATGAAACAGGTTTAACAAATTCAGATTCAAATCAGCAACTCTAAATTGATCTAGCCAAAAGTCAGGAACTCTGAGTGTTCTGATTCACAACAACTCTTATGAATTAGTTCAATCAATTTTAACTAAGTCCACTTAGAGTAGCGCATGACCAAAAAGCCATTATCAGTGGAGCACCTATTATACGAGTCACCAGGACAACAGGCAAGGGGAAGTGCCTATTTACCCCCCTGGAACTAGAGATTTTAATGCAGAGATGCAAAAAGAAAAATTAAATAAAAAGGATAATGTGTTTTAAAGACAGAGAAATAACACCACAGCTACAAAGGAGAGGAAGGTGGCGAAGGAGAAGATTGTTGCTCAAGTTAATGTGTAAGTTTATAAGAAGTGGACTATGGCAGGCCGTGTTTACATTTACCGGTATTAAAAACACTCCTCTCTGTTGTTCCATTTGTAGCTCATTAAAATAAGATTCTTCCTGATCAAAATCACACTCCTAGACCCAACTGTAATAATATATTTAGCAAATTACATTTCAGTAGCAGAAACTGAATTTTAGAAAATTAATAAAAAATGAAATTTTACTTGTAAGAATTAAGTTTCATATATCTAGAAATGTTTAGAAAGTTTAATTGGCTGTTTTGACATTTACCAGCTTGACTGAAAATGTGAGAAAAAAATGAAAAACAAAAATTCATAGTTAAAGTATTACAAATGCTGACCAGTAATATTAGGAACAGGGAGATCTGAAATTACCTACCTATAACCTATTCTGAAATTACATATTCAGTAAAACTATTACATTTAAAAAAAGATTTACCATAGAGGGGTTACCATCAGAATATTACGGGATTATTTCTTGAATGGTAGTAGATCAATGTATCCATTTAGGTAAAATCTTCTGGCAGCAGGTGAGGAAGAAGAATAAACACACTGTTCTAATATATAGAACCTGTGGATCATCTCATGTGCCCCTCCTCACGTTGATTCAGTCTTTTTTTTTTTACACAGTAAATCAGTGGCTGTTTGCAGCTGCACTTCGAATGTTATCAGCCCAATAAATCGCCGTTATAAGTGGCTATCAGTCCCATAGAATGCCTTCAAATTGTGCTTATTAGGTTGTCATCATTGACTGAATCCTAATCCTAACTCTTCCTTTTCCCCAACGCAATTAATTAATTAACTTATGTGTAATCTGAAAATAATTTAAGTAGTTCTTTATGTGCTGTAAATATGACTAAGTAAAAATAAAACTATTCACATCTCGCTCATATTAAACAAACTAAAAAATAAAGTAATCTCATGCCCTGTCACTGAGATGTAGAATCCTCTCCCTATAAATATTGAACTCTGTGAAAAAGTGAAGATCATTCTTTAATAAGATCCTCATCAAACGGACATGGAATGTTAGTTTTAATACACACACACACACACACACACACACA
>NW_015152059.1:10152-14509 GCF_000732505.1 Cyprinodon variegatus | reverse complement strand
GGGAGGATGCTACTACGGTGACTGAAACAGAGGTTGAGGGAACTCTCTTTGTGAACCAGAGAAGTCAGAGTTTCTTTTCTTTTTTGTTTTCAGGTTTAGACAACCTAAGAGATTTCAGTAAACCTGCTTCATGAAACAGATCCCTATGGTTTGCTGCATGTCTCTCTATAAAATATAGATAATCATGGTGGGCTGCCATGACCAAAAATACCTCAGTCAATTTTAAAATAAAATTATGCACAAAGACTTACATAAATATACAGTCAATAATATATAGTTATTAAATGCAACCAAAGGTTACCTTATGTATCTCTGCTTCTTTATGTCTGCTTCTGCTTGGACTCCCAGTGGGCAAAAGGCCTCTGCCTAGTTCTACTTGAGGTTTCTTCCTGTTAAAATTGAGTTTTTCCTGTCCACTGTCGCTACAAGCATGATTGGTTTGAGGTTTTGCTTTCGAGTCAATAAGTCTGATTTAATCAGCTGGTTTTCCTTAGATAGAAGAATCTGAACCAATCTGACAGTATGATCTGGATGAATTGTCTCTTTAAAGAGCCTTGGTGCTGTGAACTGGCACTATATTAAGGAACTGAATTGAAATTAAACTCATGTAAAATGATGTTATTTAAAACAATTTCAATTTAATCTGATGCTTTAGGTCTTTGAAATGAAGTAATGTATGTTAAAACAATAACAATGAAAGGAATCTTCCCTTTCTGCTACAGAATCGTTCTGTCTCTATTTTCCTTTATTTATATATGTAACCATATTCATTCAACTACAATCTGGTGACAAAACTTTAACATTCTTAAGACACAGCAAAGCTTCTATGATCTTTACGCAAATGCTCAAAAACCCAGATTAGAGAAAAGGAGAGACATGTCCACATTCAGGAATAAAACCCTCATCTTGACAATAACATGTAATTAAGGAGGATGGCAGAGGATGGTTGCAAGAATGCCAGATATAAAGTCAATATGACAGTTTTATTTTGCCCAAGAACACAACAACAAAGGAAAAAGGAGCAGCAGTTTGAACTGACTCCCTCCAGTTGCAGGGCAAACTCCTGCATCTGACGCCACTGTAGCCCAGATGTCTGTAATGCAAAAAAATAATAATCCCCAACATGTAATAGAGATTTTTAAAAATGGGATTGCAGAGTAACTCATTATAGATCAGTTGATCTTGTTTATTAAATAAAGCTTGTTTGCATGGACTGAGATGCTAGAAGAAACCAAAACAAAAGTAAATGGATTATCTATTTGTTTGATTCATTTGTCTTTAATAACTTTAATTAATAATCGAAATAAAACTAATAAAGGAATATTTTTTCTGTATGCCTATATGTAAAAAAATTGAGGAAACATTATAATCTCCAATGTATTCTATCGATGTCCTACAATTTGTTGTCCCCAAAATATGATACAAGCTGCTGGCCTCTTGGTCAGGTTGCAAAAGAGATTTTGAATATCATTTTGACTAACCTGGCTTAATAAAGGCTTAATACATAAAATGGCTGATTCAGTCTACTCTTCTTACTGTAACCTTACAGTATAGGTACATTAAAACTCTTGACCCTACATGATTATTTAGACAGTCATCTTGGATGTCTTTTTGTTGAGTGACTTTAGTTTATTCTTATTTGTCTCATTTAATTGACACAATATTGGTGAAAAAAAAACAATTAATAATCTGCCACTGTGCTTATTTTCTGAGCATAATGAATATAATACGCACTAAAAGGGTCCTGAAGTTGGAAAATGACTTGGAAACAAATTTGAACTCCTTTTGTGCAGTGGAATCCATCCTCCAGCTCCTGGACAGTTTGGCCTCCAGTTTGTAGACAATTTTTCCGTAATTTCCTCTGAAAGACGATGGCATGTTTCTGTATAACAGACATGATGGTGATTTAATGATGTTAATGAAAACCTTGCCATATATTTAATGATATCCTCCATTCAGAACTGGAAATAGTAGCCAAAGCTTGTGCTGAAGTAAGAGCATGGCTACTTCGTTATTTGTTTACTCAGGTAAAAGGTAGCAATATTATATAATTTCCAACAAACATGGAATAGTTACCCAAGAACAGAGTAATTGTTCTAAAATAATATCTGATTTAATAATGTTTACATGATGTAATCAGATATTATATGAAATAATCTTAAAATGTTGGCATTTCAAGAATAAAATCAAAATAAGTGGAAACAAAGGCTCAATCTAACATTACCCTCGAGACTGCTGATAACTCATGGCAACCCACAACTTTACAAGCAAGGGTGGACAAAGAAAATGGAAGGATGAGTAAAAGAAAGTCAGACAGGAAAACTACAATTTTCCAAATTTTCACAACTTACAGATTGGTAATGCATGTTTGATGCTTTTTGGTTAAAACATGTTGACACATTAATTTCAGTAACTACAGTGTGTGTAGATATCCAAATGGAGTACCTAAGCAGCAGGTTTCTAAAACTAACAGAACTCAAGAGGAAGTAAAATTATGGCTGGCTATTACCCAACCCTGACTGCAATACATTGGGGAAGTTTAAAGGGGTCATAGAATGCAAAACTGAGTTTACATTGTCATAGATGAATAACAATAGTCCAGTGGGTGAAATGGACGTACAGAGAAGTTCAAACCCCATCGACACCTCCTCTCTCTGCAAATCTCACAATTCTAAACTTCCACCATAAAATGGGCAAATCCAAAAGAAGCCCCCGAGTTGACGTAAAATCGGGAATGTTGCCTTATTTGGTTTCGGCTAGTACTTTTGTCATGCCCCAAAATTGACATACAGATCAGCCAACTGGTTCACTGGCCCGAGGTGAGTATGAAGTGTCGACTGCTGGGCTGCTGACTGGACCGGACCTCAGCAGAGAGCCATGAGCCACCTGCTAGCTCCCTGCCCCCATCCGCCGGGGTTCCCGGACCAGCCCCGGAGCTGACAGCTCCTTTCGAATACCCGGTGTGTTGCGACTACACTCTAGTTGACCAAAATCACGGACAATTTTGAAATCTCCCCTGGACATTTTTTTAGGTATGAAAAGTAGGACATGTCCGGGAAAAAGAGGACGTCTGGTCACCCTACCATATCAACAATGTTGATGTTTCAGTGAGTGAGTGCTTGTTGCTATGATGCGTCTTTGCTCATCAGCTTCACTCTTTGTAAACCAACCATTCAGCGGACAGCTCATCTAAATATTCATGAGCATACCATAAAAGGAAGAACACCTGTCGTTTCATTTTAAGGCTTATAACCAGGCTTGCATTAGGGCTCATAGAACAGCAAATATGCAATTTTCAGCCCAACCAATGTTACACACCCTATTCAGAGACCTTAAGGACCAGCACGAAATACCCTATACAATCATTCAATGAACCCTTTAAGGTATTAAGTTCTACACTCATATTTGGTAAATGGCCAGAATTTTAAATTGGGATTTAATTGTTATACTCAACACTTAAAGCTCTTTACACTTTAGTTACATTCATTTAATTATATAAATATTCATAGCACATGCAATCTATAAGGCAACTGGGGTTCAAGTACCTTGCCAATGGGCCAAATGAAGCTGTGAGACAGACAAGTTAAAGTCAAACCTACTTTTTCTCAATGTAAGAAAACTACTTTTCTGAGAAGAACTTGAAATATGGAGGTTTTAAAAATGTTTTGTCATTGGGTATTTCGCAATACTTACTTAGATGGGATTGTAAAGCTGAATTTGAATACATGGGTCCCTTCAGACAAAACAGTCTTTGGAAATGCAGATATAAAGTAGGGTAGATTTAGTTCAATTTAGTATGAATCTCTTAAGATAATGTCTTTAACAAAATAAAAATTTTGCAGCAAAATCCATTACATTTATGCGGAATCTGTAATATGCCTTATTAGGTATTTCTAGTACACAGTAGTGGTGTAAGGATGAATAAAATCTGGCTAGGTAGGTGGAATACTACCAGTGTGCCAGATGCTTCTCAGCTTGTGGTGTAGGTTTACATGGGGGGGGGGGGGTCTGATGCTTGGGCTCCATTGGCTGGCATACCGTATTTGGTCGGGTAGCCATTGCCTGGCAGCTATGGGTATGAGAGGTCCCATGACCATACCCATGGCCGCTGAAGTGCCTACCTCGCTGGACACACCCGCCCCCGCATGGGGGTGCAATGGATGGGCTATGGCCTAAGCGGTTGGAGGGGGGGGGGCTCCTAAGGGTGGGTATCCACCTTATTTTGAAACGCGGAAGTAACTCTGGGTCCAACTTCCGTTTGTGTGTGCCGCACTTCTGTTTCAGCGCTTTCCTATGCAAACTATCGCTAGCTTAACAGATTTAATAATCAATGTCGTGGCAACATTTTCCTAATTTG
>NW_015152059.1:4380-6917 GCF_000732505.1 Cyprinodon variegatus | reverse complement strand
CATTCTTCAGAATGCTATGGGCAAGAGGTTCTTGTCCACCACATTGTGTTTCTCTGTTGCATACATCCTTCTTTTCTCCTACGTAGGTGTGATCTGTCAGTGCCTGAACCTCCCACTGTGTGTCAGCATCTTTATGCATCGGTGACTCTGACTGTGAAGCGGCTTGGTCAGCCCCAACATCACAGTGGCTGTCATCTGTCAAGCACAAAACCACAAAAGCCCACAATCAGCTTAGCAAACATAAAACATATAGAGAAAATTTATATGTCAGAGCTCATTCAAATAATCTTATGACATGCATTCCTTCCAACATTTATAAACACCTAGTGCTAATATCTGTGGTGCCATTTGTACAGTTACACAGTCAAAAAGTAAAAATATTTTATGATTTATAGCCCATATTAATAATAATGATGATGAATATTCGTCTTTATATTAATTATTGAAATTTTCTTTGTAAAATATGTATTCAATTTGCTAACTTAACAGTTTTTAAACTAAATATTTAGGTCCAGATTACATATACTGTATTGTTTACAAACTAAATGTTATGTTTACAGCTAAATATATAGCTTGGTAATCTAATTTAACTTTTATTTATTTAACTTGGACTATGGCATTTAAACATATATAAATTACATCACAATATCAACAAAATAACCACAGTTTTATCTCTTGACAGGCTAAATAACCCAAAATATTGCTGTACATTTTTGTGTAACTTTACAGACGGTACTCCATACAAGCAGGGATTGAAAATATACAGATAGACATAATAAATATACAGAGAGAACAAACTTAAAAAGAAAGAACACACGAACGGTCGCTTCGGTGGTTTCTTCAAATTCAAAGCTTTCAACCAAAGACGAAAAGATTCTTCATTCTTCGGCGGGGGGTGAAAGTCGTAGGGCGCCTCACATCCATACTCAGCTCTCGTATGCGGCCGATGAATATAACACTCCTCCTCCATGTAAACCTTTCTTTTACGCCAATTATTGTGACATCCTCTAACTGCACAACTGATCCCGGTACTCCTCGAAGTCATAATAACGAATAATTCGAGACGAGGTGGGCGCATGTGTCGCTTTCCAGCAAGCTATCCAGTGACCGGAAGTGAGCGGGCGGAAGTCGCGCACAAACTCGCTGCCTCCGTGTTTCCGTCAAAAATAAGGTGGATAGGACAATGTTTGGTGCTACACTTGTGTTTTCCTCCCTTGGGTGGTGCCCGTTCAAAGACCCTTTTTCTTTAGAACTCAAGCTAACCTGCCTTATTCACACACACTGGGGGGGTAGGGATCCCCTCCTGGGTTCGGGGGCCAGTTCCCCCTTGTGGGATTGCGCCCTGGACATCATGATCCCATGATAGAATATGATATGGGGATAGAATATGGATGAGGATTGTCAGAATATACAGTCCTCTGGGTCCCCCATGCGCCTTTGGAGTTTTTGCTAGAATGCTAACAGGAAATGGCCAACGACGTCTGCTGGCGTTGGTATTCATTCAAGTAACCCAACCAAGCCAAGGCCCATTTTATATGAAATGTACTCTTATACATAAAGAGCTTATTAGTGTTTATCCAACTAACCTCAACAAGTCAACCTAATACCTTAAATTTAGATGATTTAAGTATTTAAAAAGGCAATTATTGATTCAAGAAAGTTATGTAGATGGTACTTTTTTGTGAAGTTAGGTCTCTCTTGGAAAAACATGCCTTCCACCATGAGATGTAATTTGTCAAAAAATGTTGGAACAGTATGGTGAATTGTTTGCATGAAAGCACAATACTGACACCCATCAATTCTGCTCTTAACCTCTGATTGTATGAAGATACAGTAGTAAGAAAATTGTCAAGCCAGGTAGCAGATATTCCCCAAGCAACAATGTCCACATTTTCACAAGTTATTATTTCTATTATGCAGTGGGTTGTTTAGAATAGAAATCACAGTAGCACAGACTAAAAACAATAGTGATAATAATTATTTTAGAAAAATAAGCGAGGTAAACTCAATATCCAGACTTTCAAATAAGTAATGGCAAACAATAGGTTTGTTGATATTTCTATTTTTATTAAAATTGTTAACATGGACAATAAAGAAATATTGTATAAAATATATTTTGATTCAGTTTTCTGTGGACCAGCTCACATGTGAGCACCATCTGGTGGAGGAATAAAGTATTTCAGATACAACTTCAAAATTACATTTCAGATCCAGTTATTCAGAGCCGTACCCAGAAAATTTTTATAAGGGTGGCCAGGCAATAACCAATGTACACTGAGGGGTGGCTGAAAGTGGATAGACATTTTAATTAGAATATTTATTTAACTATGATTTCACTGAAGACTCCTAGATGACTTGCAGAGACACACAATTTTCTCTTTACCCCATATAACACAAAATCTAATTCTGAAAAGAGCATTAATTCTGTACTTATCTTTAATTTCAAAATATTTATGTGCATAATTAACCACAGTGTTGTCAAGTAAATGTTAATGAATCAAATATTAAAATGGTTTGAATATTCCACTTGAGAGTGT
>NW_015152059.1:0-2279 GCF_000732505.1 Cyprinodon variegatus | reverse complement strand
TCAAACTGTAAACGTGAATTGTCTATGCCATGCAACAATATCAGATTCAGAAAACGATGTCGAAATGTCTCGAAAGGTTGGAGACAAGCGAGAGCGTATCTGGAGATGGAGACCAACAAGACCTCCCTCGTCCTTGGCCCTACCTCAAAGAATTTTTTTGAAATAGTGGAAAGATTAAGCTTTAAAATTCATATAGTGGCATCTGGCTGTTTTTTTTAAAAGGTTACTTTTTATTTTTTTTTCTTTAAGTAGTTTTTTGGAGCACATAGTTTTTCCACTTTCACTTGAGTAAAGAGGTCAAGTTGATACTTCAACTTTTGCCAGAGTGTTTTTAAACTGCAGTATCTATACTTCTACTTAAGTAACAAATGTGTGTATTCTTTACACCACTGCTCTGATCTAAAATCATTTCTTATGCTCTCAAACCCTTAGTAGATCCACAAAAAGAAAAAGAACCATTGTATTTTATTTTTCAAAAGATAAGCCACCAAAAAAAGGAACAACCACATCCAGAGAGGATGTGCAGAACAGCTCAGTTATCCTGGAACCATAGAGGAAAGCATAGGAATGTTCTTCTTTTATTATTACTTATCATATTCATTTATCTTTATTTTGGTCCTTTGAATATGTTTAAAAACTTAATTTCTATCACACCTTCCAAACTGAAACATCCAGAGAAGTGCTACCTCCTGTCATTGTGATTTTTTTTATAAAATCTACAGCCTCCTAGAAAAAACTCAATTGTTTAGCCGTTCTGTCAATTGTAATAAAAACTAATAACATAATGAATTAAAGGAATAGTACACCCAAAACATGATTAGCCTTCATTTTCTACTCACCCCCATGCTGAACAACACTCTGGNGAAAACAGACATGGCTGAGCAAGCGTGGCTCAGTTTTACAGACAGAACTGCATTTCACTCATTACATCCCTGCCATGCTGCTGTGTTTACATCTGAGACGAAGAAGAAAAAGAAGAATCCTTATTTGCACATGCACCCTGAGCAATTTGCCCAAGACAGTTAGGAGAAAGTCAAACATGTTTGATATTCTCCCGACCTCATGATTCCTGATCTGGAAGTGGTCGTGGGAGGCTTATCGCCGCTCCTAACCCGCTGTACACTACACGACTCACGATCAGGCTGAAAGTCGGCCCGATCGAAAGATTCTTGCACGTTTTAAAAATCGCACTGTGTACGCCGGGCTTAAGGGTGGCCATGGCCAGCCAGCTCCGCCCCTGCAGTTATTGTGGATTTTTCTCCCTGATCATCACCTTGAAGAAATGAAAATTAATGTAGAGATGATTAGTGATAATAATTGCTGCAGAATATTCCTCCAGTTAAAAAAAAAACTAAAAAACATCAGATCTGTTTTCAGCACTTTCATTTGTTATGAATTCTGCAGTTCTACTGAGTTTAAATAAACTGGATGAATAGTGTGGGTAGGTCCCTGCTTAATTTTTTGGGGAAAAGACTGGCAACTTTGTTATCAACACTTACATTTTAATAGCAACCTTTTGAAATGTTAAAAACCATAAAAAAAAAAAACAATATTATCTAAATATTTCCGCACAAAAACCACATGCAGATACTAAAATAAAGGAAATCCATAAGCATGCTGTATTTACAAATAAATGGTAAGAACTGAAGGCCTACCCTCTGAATCTTCTGGGATTAAAAAGTGTTTCAGTTGGAAATATCTCCGGTGAGCAGAGTAAGTATCCATGTCTTCGCCTTGACTTTCCATCCAGCTGACCTTTGCATCCCCGGTAACTTTTACAAACAGACTCTGCACTTTGGTCCGCTTGGATAAGGACAGAGTCACTTCTCCCGTTATAATATCTCCCTCAGAAAATGTTTCCTCCTCATTTAACGCTTCGCAGCTGATAGTAAAACGACTTACTGGAGACATCGCTTTACAAAAGAAAACATGAAGCCTTCAGCTGGATATGCACAATTTACAGGAAGCCCAAAGGTATAAATAATACCAGGCGCCAGAACGACCATAAAAAACCCATTATCTTTTTATTGGTCACTGACACACTATGAATTATGGTAGTTCACTTTTTAGGTATCTATACTTTACTCCATTACTTATTTTTCTTCCTACTTCTGACTTCTAATCATGACATTTTCACACAAGTATCTGTACTTTCTATTCCTTACATTTTTAAAACAAACGTTACTTATTGCTCTTGGCTTCGGTTTATGTTTAGAAATATTTATTTCACGTCATGTGCGCCATTCAATGCAGATCATTGGTGCCATCCTCATCTGGTG
>NW_015152058.1:102079-118882 GCF_000732505.1 Cyprinodon variegatus | reverse complement strand
TCTTTATCAGCAGACTGTAATCCAATAGTTACTAATCGACGGGTGAGTTGTTTTTGTACCTATTATTGTTGACTGTTAATCTCTGCTTGAGTAATGTCACTTAATCAAGCCTTTTCTGAGATCTCACACCACAGAATAAGTAATAAAAGTATCTATAATACATGCTGATATCATATCAAGACAATATCTGTATTGTTCAAAACATAAAGCTGTGATATTTGTATAAAAAAGGGATTATTATAGTATTAGTATTTGGACCTCCCAAGTGATTTTAAACCATTTATGCTCATTTTATGTCAAAAATCCTTCGTTTAGATTTAAACAAGTTTATGGCTGATAAATGATTTGTGTTTTGACTTAATGGCCATAGAGCAGATAGCTCTTTAGTACCATGAATTATTCCAGCTTTAGTGCCATGAAGCTGAAAAATAAGCTATCATGAAGACATGTTGTATTTTTCATTGACACAAACTATCCACTGAGCTTGTCAAAAGTAGGCCACGGCAATGCTGCCTGCTGGGATGCACAGTGTTAATAATAAGTGAACAAAGAGCATCTGAAAGCACGGCCATGGAGGAGAAGAAAAGAATGGTTTAATAAAAGGCCTGACGGAGAGGAAATGAGAGGAAGGTGGGAGCAGCTTTCCTGTGAGACTGCGATTAACATTTGATTGGCTGTCACACAGTTAACTCCAGCCATGCTCTCAGTGTCCTTGGAGGAAATGCAATGGTTAATCGTGTAGGAAAGAAAGAAATGAAAAAAAGAAAAGTCTAAAATATGCAAGAGTGTTGTAGAAAAGAACTGAGTGCGAGGGGGAGGAGAGGGAAGGATGTGAGGAGGGAATGAGAAAGAGACGGTTAATTAGGGTAAAAAAAAATAACAGCTGAAAACCCATCAAGCCTTTCATCTGGCGGTAAAGCATAAGAAAGGCTGCTTCGCTTTGACCTGTGATGATATGGAACAATGTGAGACCTGGGATGCTGTGGAGATGAGGAAGAAAAAAGTAAATAAAGACATCAATCAAAGAGAAAGGATATAACTCGCTCGGGTAAAATTAAATTCATACCTTGCCCCCACTATCGTTAATACAATGGTCTACAGTACTCCATAGTACTAACAGATACAGCTTTATTTCTGAGGAGCAGCAGAGTCGTTTCTATAAAGTCCAAATAAGTGTTTTCCAGGAAAAAGGTTTCTTAAAACAAAAGACGTGCCACACATTTAATTACCCTCTCTTTTCAAGTAAGGGTGTAAGAAATTTTTTTTGTCAAATATTTGTCTTGATTTAAAGCACTGATAAATTGAGCATCATGTAAAAGATATTTCTTGTAAATCATTCAGGTCATGAGCTGCATTTCAATCAGCTTTATCTAATGTTCATTTGGAAGTATTGCATCAGAACAGCCTGATGGAAACAGCAAAATTTGATTAAAAAAAACAATGACAAAAAAAAAAACTACAACAAATTTGCAAAAAAAAGGACACTTGCACCATGTGGTTTTTGCTCATTGCGAAAAAAGGGTTAATGCACAAAAAGGGAGATCTTTTTTCAAACAGCTCTGACAAACTTTCACTTCGCATGACTGCATGACTGATCAGCTGTTTATGCTGTCTTCCTGGATGTTCTGTAAGAACGATTAATTTCCTCCATCATTGATCTGTGGTCAGTGATAGATGCAGCCTCTACTTCCTGTTTATTTTAACCATGCATGATTTCGTAATGTGGATGACGACGTATATGACGAGAATAAGCTTTTCAGCATTTGGATGATTCGCTTCAAACCAAATGGAAACAACACAAACTCGCATTTTCTTTTTTTGTCGAACTTTTAAGGTGTACTTAAAATTCAAAATTCCGTTGGATGGAAACACAGCTATTGCTGATGAAGATTCTCAGTATTCCAGGTCATAGTCATTCCATTTGAATTGAGAACGCTTCCTGGAGAGGTGGCGAAACGTCTTCAAATCTTGGAAACCAAGTCCAGTGGATTTTTTTTGTTGTTGAACTTTTACGAAAACACAGCTATTGTCTTAATTTTCGATAACTCTTAAAATCCCAGTTACTAGTTGGCATTGCACCGCCAAAGAGCCTATTATTTAGCTTCTCTGCACCAGCTGCAGCAGAGCAACAACAAGATCTTGTGTGGTTTTGAGAAGCTATACCATAAAAATCGTAATAAATCGTAATAAATCGTAATAAATCTAATAAATCGTCTTTGGTAAAGTATCACAATATATCGTATGGTGTTGTGATATCTATCATATTGCCACATTTTTGCCGTTCACGATCAGGTCTCAATTTACCTTAATACTTCTTTTCTCTTAGTTTTTTTTGCTGTTTGACATTTTTCCTTGCTTTCCTGGACTGAATCTTCTGTAACGCTGTGAAAAGGTTAACACAAAAAAGTTTGAGTGAAGTCTCTGCAAATGTTGAAAAGTAAAATTGAGGGAATTAATCATGTTTTTTGTCTCTGAATAACATTTGAACATTAGACGGTAGCTTATGTCAGTAGAAAAGACTGGAATTTGTTGTTCCTAGACTGCTGTGAAAACTAGTAATGGCTTGTCCATGTTGTGAAACTAGGGTTGAGCATAAGTAGATAATACGAAGTGAAATATTCATTTTCATTGAGTTTAATGTTTCACGACAAGTGCAGAGAAAATGATGCCCCAAGATCCGTTTTCAGTCTGTGCAAAGGCTCTGTGGAAATCAGCCAAGTCTGAAGCAGCAAATTACATCTGTGTGTGTTTTCTTTCTTACTGTAGATCTTTTCCAGGCAGCTGTTCCTTGGGAATTTCCTCAGCAACTGAATTCAAGCCCTTAATTCTGAGTGATGTGCTGGATTCCCAGTACAGAAGAATAAAATACACACTATATTGACATTTTATGATGTTTTGGTTGTTGGATGTCAGAGCTTCTGTCGCTCTGGCTAGTGGTAAAAAATACAAACTCTATAATGCACCAGAACACAAAATATTGCTGGAGAAAGATAAAATGGAGGTACTTAGAGGAATAGTATCTGTTTTCCCTCTCAAAAGACATTCAGGTCCAACAGAACAAGCTGTGCTCCCTTTCATTTGCCTATTACCAATGCTTGTTCCAAAGCAGCCTTTTGTTTTGGATGGTCAAACTGTGCACCATAGAGTTCTTCATGAAATTCTTTAAGGATAAGATGCATTAAAATGTTAATAAAAAAAGTGTTTTCTCTGAATCCCTCGGCATCCTGTTTGCTTCCTTGATGATGTTCAGCAGAGCTAAAACTAACACTATAAAAGTCATTTTCCTGTAGAATATCAGTAAGTTTTCTTGGCTTACAAAATAAATTGCCTCAACTGAATTAAAGGTGATAAAACATTTATCCATATCTTCAGGCCAGACTTTTTAAATATTTCTCCAGTTGTGCTTCTATGTGTGTCTGCATTAACTCTCTGTCCTGGTAAAAATATAGTGAAAAATTTTCACACCAGAGCGACTAGTTACAAAAACATGTATGTATGTACAGTGGGGTCAAAAAGTATTTAGTCAGCCACTGATTGTGCAAGTTCTCCTACTTAGAATAATGAGAGAGATCTGTAATTTTCTTCATAGGTACACTTCGGCTATGGGAGATGAAATGAGGAAAAAAAATCTAGGAAATCACATTGTATGATTTTGTAAAGAATTTATTTGTAAATTATTTGTAAGTATTTGCTCAATAACTAAGGTTCAACTCAATACTTTGTAACGTAACGTTTGTTGGCAATGACAGGTTAAATGTTTCCTGTAAGTCTTTACCAGGTTTGCACACGCTTCAACTGGTATTTTGGCCCATTCCTCCATGCACATCTCCTCTAGAGCACTGATGTTTCGTGGCTGTCGCTGGGCAACACAGACTTTCAACTCTTCCCATAAATTTTCTACGGGGTTGAGGTCTGGAGACTGGCTAGGCCACTCCAAGACCTTGAAATGCTTTTTACGGGGGCACTCCTTAGTTGCCTGGGCGATGTGTTTTGGATCATTGTGCTGGAAGATCCAGCCACGTTTCATCTTCAAGACTCTCACTGATGGAAGGAGGTTTTGGATTAAAATCTCACGGTACATGGCCCTGTGTATTCTTCCCTCAACACTGATCAGTTTTCCTGTTACTTTAGCAGAAAAACAGCCCCAAAGCATGATGTTTCCTCCCCCATGCTTCACATTAGGTATGGTGTTCTTGGGATTCAACTCTGCATTTGTATTCCTCCAAAGACGTCGAGTTGGGTTTATACCAAAAAGTTCTATTTTGGTTTCATCTGACCACATGATATTCTCCCAATCCTCTTCTGAATTAACCGTATGCTCTCCGGAAAACTTCATACAGGCCTGGACACGCATTGACTTGAGTATAGGGGACAAGTCTACCACTTTTAACCACAGAAAAAAAAAAAAAAGAGTTTAAAGGTCAAACTCAGTCTCCCTGACGTTAAAAGCCAAAGAATAAAAATGGATGAATGGATGGGATTTTATGCAACAAACCATCAAAAACATACATATACCTGTTGAACATACTGTAGATTCAGCACAGAATGGTCGAGTTACTCTGGAGGAGCTGCAGAGATTTATTGCTCAGCTGGAAGGATCTGTTGCCAGATAAAAAAAAAAAAAAATGAACAAACCAATGTTTGGCTGATACTGATAATCTTGCAGAAGAATGTAATTGTTGAAGAAAAGCAATAACAAATCTCCTTTACATGAATAATTTAAGATATAAAATGAGAAACATGTAAAAGCAGGTACTTTAATCAGTTGAGACCAAATGAGCCCACTATAGGTAGTAATATACGTAGTGGCAGCATATGCTTTACTTTAATAGGGACAATAAAGCTGATGATGATTACTTGGAAGTGCTTGGAAATACTGTAACTTTGTGTTGTGAATTGCTACCATCCAAATTCAATTACTCGACTGAATGGTGATCTTGAAATAGAATTTCTTAAAGGCTTCCAGACTTGAACCTTGGATGGATATTGACCTTCCAGCAGGGAAACAACTCTAACCAGACCAGCTAAGTGACAAAGCACTGTCTCTTATGCAAGTAGGCAGAGATATACTTCAAAATACTACTGTGATTAAAGCCGTACTTGCAGCTTTAATCACAGAGCTTTTTCATTTTTCTTCCTGTAAAAAGAAGCAAAAAACAGTTTCTTCTACCCCCCTACGTTCTATGGCCTTTCACATACAAATCCCATAAATTGCAAGTTTGTGGTTGTGGCCTGATGAAATATGAAAGAGTTTAAGCAGCGCTGTTACTTTAGCACTTTTCCACCTTGCTGTTACATTGCTGCTTTTTCTCTTTGCATGGGTTCCTTTGTTGTGAGAGTAGAAAGCCGCTCTGAATTCATCTGTCTCCAGCTATGAAAACATCTAAAAAAGAAAAGCAATCAGAAAACAAGAAAGCATCACAAAATAAATGTCCACATACTATATATATGAATGTACCTGCCTCAACAGTTTTATGTACTGCATTTTGGGCTGATAGGTCAAAGTTTAATAAACAGGCCATTGGGGCTATCAGTTGATAGGCACAACTCTGGCGGGTGGATCTTATTGCAACTAAAGAAGATAAAGCTCAATCAATAGCCCTTCCTGTCTGCTTGACTTACACCTGCTAAGACTTCAGGCAGAGTGTACCGGCTGTTTACACAATGTTAAATGAGCATTGATTCCTTCAACTGTCTGCTGCCAGCTACCAGCTTTCACTAAAGGACGACTGTCAGGCTGATAAAAAAGGGGAAGAAAGTGACTATTGCGGCAGGAAAACAAAGGTTGCTTACCGATGCATTATCTGTGACTGATAATCTGAACTGAAAAGCTGGTGTTTCTGAAAAGGAGGACAGATTAGGTGCAAGCCCTTCACTGCTTGTTTAAATTATATAACCATTAGAGCCTGAAAAGCTTGCCTGTGTGGTTATGACTGTAACAGTGACACATTTATATAAAGATATTACTTTAGAATCAGGCAAGCACGTGTTTAATTATTTAGCTAACATTTAAAAATTCAATATTTTAAGACAGAATTAATTTAAAAGTTTAATTAATAAAACATGCATTTTGCTGCTGTTTTAGTGTTCCAATGTAGAGCTCGGCTGGTTTGCTTCCCAGGCGTGTAGGATGGTGGTGGGCTGAGGCCCGGCTGCTCCTTATGCGTCACTGTTGGTTTGTGGGGCATTAATGGACTTTTCATCAGTTTTCATGATGCTTGTTTATTTATTCCTTATGTAGTAAAAACCTAGATCTAAACTCCTATAGAATAACAGATACTATAGTTTAATGTATTCCTCGTGATTCTTCGGTGATTCACAGTTAAGTTGTAAATAAGCAACACTGACTTGCTCCCACATATGGTATGCATTTATTAGTGCATCATTTGAAAAACCTGGAGAGTTATTTTAGGATATTTGGAAGGTAGTTTGTTGACAGTATAAATCTACTTAATTAAGCTGAACATGTCTATTTTTTTTAAATGGAAATGCTAATTTTTCTTTGAATTACAAGAATGACCTAAAATAATATGGTCATGCTGGTTTGGAGTTTTTTGACCCATATGCAGAATGACGGATTAATGTTTTCAAAAAAAGCAACAAGAATCTGGAAGCAAAAAACATCAGGAAATCAGTTGAACTTTCTGGTTGATCAGGAAGGAGTTGGTTGATGACCACTGATGGCTGATTGATTTGTTTACTTCGGGGATGAAGGGGAGGTAGCATGGATCTGTTGGGGTTAGATTCAGCTGGCTTAGCAGTCTGTACCCCATTTGTCCATGAGAATGTGAGATCCGGGAGCATAGGTAGTTCTAAGAGATGTGCTGGAGAGCGGGCAGGCGGAGGATGAGGACTGAGAACTTCTGCACTCAGGTGAGACCCTTTCCATGAAGATCAGAGATGAACTGAGTTTTACTGGCTGTCTGGAACAATAACAGAGTCCACATTAAAAGATTCACAGGATGAAATATTTCAACAAGAAAGATATTCCTGGTTTAGTTCTCTGGCTGGAATACCTCAGGAGTAATCATGCAGTAAAAAGAGATAATGCTTCTTCTCCTTATATGCATGCTTCTTGTCATCTTGATTAGAAATTTTCTCAGCTGTGCAGCAACACGGGTCGGCCCAGCCACCAGCAGAGATCCCCTCTGTGACAGGAAGCTCACTCACACCAGGAAAACAGCAAAACCCCAGAGACCCTAACAAATATAGACATTCTCATATAAAATAGGGCAGATAGTTTTAATTATACAGATAATTTAGATGTGCAGTGTTATTGTTTTTGCAGGAAAAATGCTAGATAAATATTCCTAACTAGAACAATAACAATATAACCACTGTTTGTGTCTGAGGCTTTACCTTCTGGCTCTTGCTTGGTAGCCATTATTTGGGAATCCTCCATCACTGCAGGGGTGTATGAACATTACACAGCATGATAGGAGCTCTCCTCTTATCTCAGCCCACAACCTCCCCATGCAGCAGGGCCATATGCTACATACACAATCAGACTCTTAGACCCACAGACACCAGAATGCACAGGCTGCACCCTAGGGTTCAGCTCATAGGTGTTTATTTATTTTTTTCTGTCTGCATCAAGGTGGTTTTTCTCTTGGTGTTGCTATGACGATATGATACAGCAACCAGAAAGCATGGACATGAGTAATGAGATGTCACGACAGCACCAAGGGTTACTGGTGACCCCTCACCCTTGAGGGTGCTGAAAACACAGGTAGAGGAAAGCGAGGGTCTATAATAATCTTCCCTTAAAAGCCAATCTCACGCTTGGCTGTTTACAGTCCTCTAACTGCACATAGAAAAAAAAGAAAGGAGCTAACCGTCTGTTGTAGGGGCCAGGAAGAGAAAGAAGAACATGACGCCATATATTCTGACATTTTGTTGATGCTTTGCCTTCATTGATAAAATAGCTGAAAAAAGTGTTTTCACTAAACAAACAGAAAAAGAAAATGGAAAGTTAAGCACTGTTGGACAGATAAAAGGAGGAGAAATTTTCCCAAAAAATTTTATGCGAACCAAGCTTGTTTTATTGGCTAATGAGGCATAATGGAGTTTTCTAATGATACTGCCACCTGTGGCAAAAACAGAGAACTGCAGCACCCTTCTGTTTGTTTCCACAGCTCATGCTCGTACTTGAGAAGGTTTTTTTTTTCTTTTCTTTTTTTTTTACTTTTTTCACCTTAAGTGGAGTTGTGAATGGTATCTGAGTTGATGTCACTTCTGAGTATCCGCAAAATCCATCTTGAATATAATGTTTCAGTTGTTTGGTAGGTTGTATCATTATAAGGAGACAAACTTCTGACTCGAAGTACATTAAGGGAAAGGAGGCTACAGACTTGTAGATACATCGGCGCCGAACTGCTGTGGTGTCAGTCTGCTCATCAATCAATGATTTAGTCATGAAGGTTAAGAATAAAAAGGATATTTTAAATATTCTTTTCAGAAAAAAACTAAGTTAAGTTGCCTTGGAACCCACATTTTCAACAGTTTGCCAAGGCTCAGAACTGAGGACCTAGAATTCGAAGCAGACAGATAAGTGTGATTCCAAAAGGCGTTTATCAATGTACGTTGGATCTGCAACTCAGCAGCAAAGGTGTCAAAAGCTGGAATCTATGTAAAGGGAAAACTCGGGTGAGTGTAAATCTGTCGAGGAGCGATTACGAACGTGTGAGTCACTAACCTGGTTTTAGAGTTCAGTCTGTAACCAGAAGAAGGAGTAGGATCCAGGCGTCAGGAAACTAGCTATTCACTTCAACCATGGCTGTTACACAATGTGGGAGAAGAGCATATAGTAGATGGAGGTAACAATTACGTGAGCACCTCCTGTTTTTACAGATGTTCGTTTAAAAGGTTCCATACATTTGAAAATAAAAAACATTGAGCCCCAGTTTTGTGGGAAAATTCCTCTCAGATTAGGCCTCCTCTGGATGAGCTTTTTTGGTTTTTCAAGCACTTCCTTCTAAAGGCCACAGCCCTCAACCATGACAACCAGTCCGAGTTAGTAAATATAGCTTAGGAACTCTACCAATGGGCTGCTACAGACTGCTCTGGACAGCTTATTTCCCCTTATGACATCATAAGGGGAAATAAGCAGACCATTTTGAGCACAGATTAGCTAAGAGATGGAGAAAGGCAATACCGGTAATAGAAATTAAAGGTTTTTTTTTCATTATTGAACCTCATACATCAGGACACATGTAACTGTTAAAAAATATTTGTAATTTGTATATTAGATAATATGGGATGTTTAAAGCAGAGACAAACCACTAAACAAATTTACAATAGATATGAGGAAAGACCCAATAACTCAGTGCAAGAACGGTAATAGATAAAATGTTTTTTTTTTAGGATGTGCATTTGCATATAATTGCTTTTATGTTTTTAGTTTACATGTTAGGCCGCCTAATCTCAGCATGCCCTCAAGTTCTACAAAAGCTTGTTAATTAGCACATCATCTTTAATCCATTATTTGGCAACATCTACTGTAAAAGATGCAGGAAGGGAAGGCCTGCAGACCAGGGCTGGGGTCACTGATGCAGAGCCTGTTCCAGAAATCAAATAAGGAAGATAAATAAGAATTAAAGGCTGCGGCGAGCCTGAAATCAGTAAATATTAATCATATATACAGAATAAACTTTATACCTAGAGTACAAGGCTTCTACATAGTTTGCATGTTAACATCCTCTATTTTGCATTTTTATTGCATTTTTATTAGTTTTTATTATAATTTTTTTTTTATTAATTCACCTTCCTGCCTTTAGGTTTAATCTCATGGCCGACCACAGATTCACTTTTACCTTTGTATCGAAAAAAAAAAAAAAGAAAAAAAAAAGTTTTTTTAAAAAAATCTAATATTAGGTCCTGAAGTCTATATCTATTGTCAAAAACAGCTAACTGGGGATTTTAGATGTTTTTGGGGGTTTTTTCAGAGAGATTTCTGTTTTCATCCCATATCGCTCTATGTCACACAGGACTTTCCAAGTATCTATGGGCTGCTGTTATTCCTTCTCCGAAAGCCTTTGTTGCATCAGAGAAAAACATTGTGTGTTGAAGACCAATCAGTCAGCAGGTTTTAGATATTAATGTTGTTCCTGCAGGTGATGTTGTAGAATTGATTGTGTGAGATGAGTGATATGCTTTGATTATTAATTTTGTTTTGTGAGTTATAATTTTAAATGTTTGATTTGTCCTGTTGATGAATTTATGTTTAATCTTTCTGATAACCAGACGCTGTTAGCACTTTTCTTTCAGCAGATGTTAAATAAATATGCACCCGAAGAGAAACAGAATTTTTTTTCTATGGCCTGTAGCTTATTTTTCATCTTTAACCAACAGAGGATGACTCTAGGCATATGCAGTATGCAAATTTAAAGCGACAGAGAAAATCTCTCATTACCAAAACCTCTAAGTGAATATCATTGGAAATGTTGTAATGTAAATCCGTTATGATTTTAAATGTCCTTTTCTAGTCTATCATAATGAATCTACATGTGCTATTCTGGTCTACTTTATCTCTGACTGCAAAAAACCCCCAACAAACTACTAACAGTTAGATTCACTATTAGTGTCGCTGTGTTTTGAATTCAAATTGTTCTCCAACTTCAGCTTTGTCTTATCATCTCACACCAAAACACCTAGATCTAGATTACACGTGAACCCTGACTGTTGATAATGAACAGTTGTGAAAGAAATGACTGAGCACACTTACTATTTAACCAGGTGACATTCAAACTACTTTAAGATCTGATAATTACCGGTAGCAGAAGATATGTACTTGGAGAGATGTAGCAATGTCAAAGTGTGATGAAGATCCAGGGTCTTCAAACACATTATTATGCTGTAATGAAAAGATCAATACAATTGACCTCCCTGCTTTTGGGTTTAATCTCATGGCTGATCACTTATTAGTTTTTACCCTTGTTTTGAAAATTGTTGGGAGTTTAGATGGTTTATATTTGCAGAGAGATTTCTGTTTTCATCCCATATCGCTCTATGCCACACAGGACTTTCCAAATATCTATGGGCTGCTATTATTCCTTCTCTGAAAGCTTTTGTTGCATCAGAGAAAAACATTGTTGACCTTGCTGCTGGTGATCTGAAGCTCGAGGAAACCACAATGAAAACATTTCCAACATTATTATAAACATGCTTTCTTTAGACCAAAGAGATTTTACTTACCCTTTGGTTAGTAGGGATGAGACATATGAGCTTATACTCTATACTGCTTACCGGTAATAAGAGTCTTACTAGCCAATCTAGATAGGATGAGTCAATATATGCTAGATTTCGAACAGCAGATAATCAAATGCAGCCCAGGCTTTTAAAAAAAAAAACTTTAGATTGCTGTTGAGCTTTACAACTTTTGCATGCATAAAGTGGCTAGGAAAAAAATGACTTGATATAATGTCTTGAACAAAGATCAGTGGTGTTACATCATTGTAAAGTTTACAGCCCAAGCTTATTAAACCAGACCTCCTCACCAACTGATAGAAACAGCTTGACTCTTTGCCATACAAATTTAAATTTGACACCTAGGGGGTTTTAATATGGCATTTCTTGTATGGTAGGATATACTGTCATTCTAATCACATGTATATATATTCAACATTTATATAGCGCCAGTTTACCAATTTACAATATATGACATCTCTTTACAGAGTCAATCCAATCATATGGTCAATAGTTTTCAATTAAAAGAAACCATCCAGATTGAGAAATCCACATGGATGAGGATGTAGAAACAGTAATAAGATGTTGCATTGTCATAACCTCCAGGTGTTTTATTTTTATTTTTTGTGTCTTTGGCTTATTTCCCATTTTTCAGTTTATTTCCACCACTTCTTTTAATTATTGGATTTGTTTTTCAAATGTTGCTTGATTTGTTTGTTCCTAATAAAGAGTTAATTGTCTTTCTCTTTTCCCATATTCTGTTTCTTTTGTATTTAAGATAATTGTTTTCTTTCTAGATATCTTTGCCTCCCAACTCAGGTTCCTCTATGTTTATTAGTCTCCCTCCTTCAGTGAACCTTCCTTTCCTCTGCCTCAGCTTCAGTTCATTTCGTCTGATTAGCCAATCTTTTTTTTTTTTGTCATCCTCCTTTATTGCCTCAGTGCCTAAGCCACTGACGACCCTTTATTCACTGACGATTTCTTCTATTTGCCTTAAGGCCAAAACACAAAAAACCTGTTTTTGAACGTGTTGTGTTAGAAAATCAGCTCGCATGATCTCCATAGTAATTAGAATTAGACTCTGGCTGTTTAGTTTTGACCAAAGCATACTCTGATATATTTTGGTCGGAACTACTGAGCAATTTCATGAGGATGTGAGGAGTCTGATACGAACAGTGACATGGAGACAACGTAAAACTCATCCACTTTGGGCAAATACAAAACAAAATTTCTGAATTGCACGCTATACCAGCCAGGTTTGTCCCCATATTGGTTTGTCTGAAAGCATGTAATATTGTTTATTGTAGATTAAACAGGGACAGAATTGGACGTACACAATCACTAACGCCATTCAATAAACAATGCACTTATTCATGGTGGAAGTTTAGAATTACAGAAAACAGATAAAGTGAAACATTGGTCTTCTTTGAGCTTTTTAAAGCAGCAACTGCAGCTTACTACAACCCCTGTCGGCCTCGGCAGATGGCCGCTCACACTGAGCCTGGTTCTGCTGGAGGTTTCTTCCTGTTAAAAGAGAGTTTTTCCTCTCCACTGTCGCAACAAGCATGCTTAGTGTGAGGGATTACCTTCGAGTCAATGAGTCGATGCAATCAACTGGTTTTCCTTAGACAGAAAACTTTGAATCATTTGACTGTATTATGTGGTGAATTGAGATGAGGTGTTGTGAATTGGCGCTATATAAATAAACTCAATCGAATTGAATTGAATTACTGACCGGCTGGCTTGTGTTTATGCTGGACACAGTCTCCCTCGGATACTCGATTTGGTCAGCCTGATGGTCCCTCTACAAAACAAAAAAACAATTAATGGTTTCAAACTCATTAGGTTAGAAAAAGCAGTGTGTTTCAGCCTTTATTCTGGAAATCTGTCTCAAATCATTGTCCTGCTCCTGATACCCTGTCTGCAGTTTGGTCCACAGACGTCAGTCCATTTTTTTGAAGTTTGTATTTATTCAGGATCTTTTAGTCGGAATTTTCATTTATGATCAAACACATTTCACAGTGTAGCAAAAAACATAAACATAAACTTAATTAAATTCCTTGAATAAATAATTATTTCTTCTATTTAATGCATCTTTCTGGAATTCTTTTCATCACGCTTTCTCAACACTAAACCTTCTCACCTTTGATCTCTTTTCATATCCTGTCCACACAGTTTTTTCCTTTGTGACTCAGCCTCCCGTGAATCATCCCCCTATAATGAAGCCCCCCCCCCCCCCCCCCCATCTGTGGTGTATTATTGATCTGAGAAGAAGCTTTCTGTTTGTTTATGAGTGTGTGTTGTGTGAACTAAATCAACCTCCCTCCTTTCATATTAAATTTCTGGCAGATTGGACTATTAACTTAACCAAGAGTGATTGAAAAAAGGAGCGTAAAAGTTTTTTTTTGTGAACAGTGAAACACCAGCACCTCCTGTTTTATGCCAGAAAAACCTGAGAGCACCTCTTCACTTGAGTGATGGTTGAAATTGTCCCGATTGTATCAAAGAGAAACACAAATGTTTTTTTTTTAATAATTGTCCAAGCACATGTAGATCACATGCAGCGGCTTTCACAGGAATCAGTGCTTTTTTGCTATAAACTGAAAAGCTTCAATATTTTGACACCATGAAAAAAGGATATCCTCCATTCCAGAATTATTCTGTTTTAGTTTATCTGTCATCTCTAGATGCTTCAGGTCTTCGATGTTAGGATTCCTGTCTTTGTGGTTTGTGTTTTTGTGTTTGTCTCCCTTCCTCCACAAGGAGGCGCCTGGTTCTGGTCCGCCTCCTCACACATCTGCGGAGGGTTACCTCGTTAACGGAGTGCTCTTAAGCTGCTGACTACCACTACCTCGACGCCAGAGTGTTTCCCAGTTTTGGGTACTCTAGCCAAGCTGAGTTTTTACTGAGTCTAACTAAGTTTTGTCAACCTGAGTCCTAACCGAGTTATTTTGTCTTTGCCTCTCGGCAGGAAGTCATCCTGCAAACTGGATGTTTTCGGACCTTCTCTCCCTGGAAGGATCATCTGAGCTTTAAACTGAGCTCAGGATTCAAACTGGAGGTTTGGATCTACTTTCCTCCAAGGGATCATTGGAGCTTCACACTGAGCAAGGGACTCATCTCTACACCAACCCGTTCAAGTACCGCAGGAAATCCAAGTGGCAGTCAGTTTCTCCGTTCACCTACAAACAACCACATTCTGGGTAAACCCTGTCCACCCTCCACCGAATGAGACATAAACTGGAACTACCACACACAGACAGGAGTCAAAGAGTCAACCACTTTTCTGAGAACGTGAGTCAGCAACCTAATTCTTCTCTTCAAGTTCAAGAATCAAATTTCCCACTGAGCCTGAACTAACCGCAGTGTCTTTCCCTCACTTTCCAGTTCCGATTGAGCAGTGTTCAGAGCAACACTTGATTCTTCATTATCTCCTCAATAAACCTGTTAAAGCTTTTTCCTGGTCTCTCTGAATTGGTTTCTCTGCATGTGGTTCCGAGCTCTTGATAAAATCATGACAATCGTCCTGAGGCAAAGCAAAGCTTATTTTTCCTGATTTTATGTATTAAGGGAAAAGGAGGCAATCTAATGCTAGTCAAAACAAAGAAACAGTCAATTATAGCTTATGGTTTTCCAGACTGTGTGTATACTTTTAGCTATAAATAATACATCCCATCACCCAGGATATAGATATCAGTTCAAAAACATTTGTGTTGGTTTTCATCCAAGCAAATACAGAGGATAACTTGCTGAGGACCTCTATGCAGCCTCAACGTAAGACCTACTCTGCACTGCTCATCCCTAAAAGCATGTGAAGAGTTGAAGAAATATCGCTTTCAGCTTGTTAAAATGGTAACATTCCTAAAGTGATAAGATACCAAGTCTCTATTGTGCCTACTTGAATGACACTGATTTTATCCCATCTGCAACATTTAAAAAACATAGGTGTCCACATCAAACAACCATTTGCAGGCATGAACTTTCCACCTATTTCTTTTAATGGTATTTATTTTTATGTGTTCATTTCACACTCGGCTGATTGATAAAATCTACAAGACCGCGGATATTCTCAGTATGCAGTGTCAGCTGTTTTCAGTTAAATTGATACATAAATAGATGCCAATCAGGTGTTGCCCACATAGATGGTCTAATTAGTAATGCTGTCCAAAATAAGATGCAAAAAGACTAATTTGAAATAAGAAAGGCAACAACTCATAGGTATTGTCAAGTTACATCTTTAGAAATTGTATAAGGTATTTTTTTTTTTATTATTAATATTTTATGACTGATTAGCCTTTGAATAAAAGGCTTAATATTCCTGGAGAGCACAGCAGTTTAAGTCTTACCTGATCATTTACCACACCTCCTACACAGTAGGATGTCCTCTATGATGCTTTCTGATCTCAACATGTCAGCAAGCTGAAGAAGATCTGAAAAACTGAGCTCCTTCAACTACAGAAACGGTATTTCATTAGAGGCAATGATGGAATTCTTTTTCAGCCACTATATTGGTAGCAAATCAATAAATCTTATCCACTTCAAGTACTTTTGAAAGAGGAATGATAAAGGATTGATATTATGCAAAATTAACTGAGCATGCCTGAGTAATCCTAATGAATTATAGTCTGAGAAACAGTGGCAATCACCTGTCTAATAGAGCAGTGATTACCCATCCACCTCCAGGAAGCCCTACCTGGACTGTGCTGCACCTGCCCAGTAAATCACATGCCCATTTTCCAGTGAAAGCAACTGCAATTTTCTTGGCTATAGAAAATGTTTAGGTCACAAAAAATGTGTTTTTGGCTGCGATTGGTCTGAAAAATGTTTCAACTATCCTAAAGCAGAGTCATGAAATGTGTGGTACCATCATGGGAAGAGGTGGTGTCACAATGCAGGCGAGTCTTTTTTCAAAAAAAAAAAAATTAAAAAAAGATTATTTTTTCTTCATTTGAAATAAAGGACCAGAAAGAACTGATATTTGATGTAAAAAATGTATTACATTTGCATTACGAATGTATTACATTTGTATACATCGAAACAGTATGCATATTGGAGGGCTTGGAAAAACATGTTTTAGGACCATTACATTAGATAGAGGGTATTGAACAGCTCTAAAATATGATGGAAAGCACTTTTTTTACTGCCAAACTTCATACTTCGAGATCAAAAGGTCAATTACTAGAAAAGTTATACTTAGAAAAGCCTGATTTTGTTACAAGTGCTATTAACAATGTGTTAGAGGAGGGTCAATGACCTTAAAATATCTTTGGATCCAAAAAAAAACAAACAAAAACGAACTTGAACAAAACAATATCCAGAAACACAATCTTATCACAGATACATTTTCAGATCATGCCTTTCAAAAACAGCAGCCAACATCATGTGTATCAGACTGATTTGTGCACCTGCACACATCCATGTAGATGCCAATTACCATTTCAGAGAAGTCCTAATTGACCTGAATAGGTCATTGCATAAGCCTTAGCACTTAAAAAGTGAACTCACAGTGACTTCAAATTACTTTAATATTTCCTCATTACAGCCACAGTGGAAAGACTTCTCCCTGTGCAGGAGAAAGCAGCTGGCTTCTGAAACAATAATGATGCTGTTCTGGCTTTT
>NW_015152058.1:98383-99664 GCF_000732505.1 Cyprinodon variegatus | reverse complement strand
TCATTAGTGGTTTTCTTATAAAATACTTGTAACAATATATCATACAGAACCTTTAAAGGACAATTCCACCTAGGCTGATAGGAAACTGAATAAGACTTTCTTCTCTTTGCAACAGCCGCTTATGTGGGTCTGGATTTTAAACGTTTTTTTTCAAAAATATATGTACAGAGCATGTCTGCGCTTGAAAAACAACATGCATATAACACTAATTAAGTCCAGCCCTCCAATGCACACACTTGGGAAGGTTTAATTTATTTTTTTTGTTCTTAGTTAATGACCTCCTGCTCAAAAACCAAAACAGTTGAATAAAGATTAAAGAAATAAAAAAATCTCAACAGTAGAATTTAAATGCAAATGCAACAAAAACGGACATTTTGTTGCGTAAGTTTGTAAGTTTCTAAATTGCATTTCCCTGCACATGAGTTAATGTAGTTTTGGGAGGTCTGCTGCATGGAAAGGTTTGGAAACCCCTGCTATTCATAACTACTGATGTGATATGATCTCAGAATCCAACCAGTTATTCTTGGTAGATAACTTGGCAAATACATTTTTGGTTATTAAGCCAAAAACAGCGCTGGTATATGGGTCATAATAATAAAATAACAATTAAGATAATATAAAAAATTAAGCTAAAGGTCGAAAAACACAAGGGGATTGAACAGGAAGCATGAAAAATGGCCTTTGGTCACAAAAACCTGTCTAGACAAAACAGATAAAGATAGATTACAGTAAATCTGTAAAAGGTCATTGCCTCTTAGTCGCTTTTTTGGGTCAAGATATAGACAAGAATTCCTTGGCAGTACCATTTAAAAGGAGTGTGACATTATTTGAGCAAAGTTGATCATTTTAATAAATCATACTTCAATATCAATTAGGCACACCTTCAGATTTGATTGGTGGTGATTATTTAATAAGAGAGCTGTTGGTGGGGAAAAAAGAAAGGTAAAGGATATTTCATATTCATATTCATAGCCAATGTTTTCACAAAAATCAAGGCTAAAAGCAGTAAGGTGGCTCTAATCTCTAAGTGCTTGTTTACTAAATCACATCTCTGGTATCAGGTCCCGGGTTTAAGACCCAGATAAGAACTTTCTTTGTGAAATATGCATGACTTTCCTATGCATGTGTTTTTCCACTTCTTTTTAAGTATACAGTACTTTCTGTTTCTTCCCACAGCCCAAAATGAGCCATATACACTAAGAGATGTTGTGGTGACCTTAGGTGTAACTATTAGGGGTGTAAATAATAATCGTTTTGTATCGATGCATCGATCCAAAAGCC
>NW_015152058.1:93187-97405 GCF_000732505.1 Cyprinodon variegatus | reverse complement strand
TTGAAACTTTGTTTAGACTGTAAGGTGTAAAAAAATAATAATAATTAAAAAAAAATTAACCAATTAATCGATTAATCGAATCGAATCGAATCGAATCGGATCGTAGTGTATTCTTGAGTATCGAAAATAATCGAATCGTTGGGTCAGGAAATCGATACTGAATCGAATCGCCATGATGGATGTGATTTACACCCCTAGTAACTAGACATAAATTTTTTTTATGTTGATTTTAAAGCATTGCCTAAGCAGAGCTTGATGGAAACAGCAACATTTGAATTTGAAATTGTCAAATTTTGCAAATTTTTT
The DNA here is from genome assembly GCF_000732505.1 of Cyprinodon variegatus. Lineage (NCBI taxonomy): Eukaryota > Metazoa > Chordata > Actinopteri > Cyprinodontiformes > Cyprinodontidae > Cyprinodon > Cyprinodon variegatus. The sequence continues at coordinate 97,099 of NW_015152058.1, read as the reverse complement.
TTACACATGCTTAAGGTGGCTTAGATTATGGCACTAAAGGGGAGGCAGAAACACATTTTTATCAAATAAGTTCTGACACAGGAAGGATTTACCTTGCATGAATCCTTGACTGTTTCTGCACCTGCCTTCCTGAACGCAAGCATAAGAATCACACATCTCTTCTGATGTCTCTGAATGACGTGTAACATCCCTAATACTAGCTCACATAATAAAGTAAGTACAACCTGTCCATTGCAACAGATTCATTAAAACTTGTTCCATTACTGATCTTTTTTTCTTCATTAGTTTGCAACCTTTAGTTCATGTTTATAACAGCAAAGCATAATCTAAACATATAATGATATTAAACTTGGCATTGCTTGGGTCATTTATTTCAAAGGGTGGAAACATGTCTAATGTTACAGCTCCTTTTTTTGTTAAACATCTCAAAATTTGAATAAATGTTGCAAGACATTTTGACAGAAAATGGTCTACCTGCATTTTTTCTAATTAGTGTTTCTTTTTACAGTGTTTACTTCCTTTTAAATTCAGAATAGAATTTAAAAACCTCCTTCTGACACATAAAGCCTTAAATGGCTGAGCTCTGACTTTTATCAGAGATATGATATTTCCTTATGTTCCTAACAGAGTGCTTTGCTCTCAATCTGCAGGTTTACTAGTGGTTCCTAGAAAAAAGTAGAATGGGAGGTAGACCTTTTAGTTAGCAGGCCGAGAGGCTGACACCCAGTCTAAGTTTAATGCTAGGTTTCAAACTTTCTTTTTTAATAAAGCTGACACATGGAGTGTCTCAGGTTAATCAGCTATCTCTATAGTTGTTCTGCTATGGGCTTAGACTGCTGGAAGACATAGGGACCCATTTTCATAATTCTGCTTCATTCTACAGTAATTGTCAGTTCAATCTCTAAAGATGCTCTCTCTGCTTTTTCTCATAGTAGCTTCATCTGGTCTGTTCCTGTTTGGCTGTGACATCATCCTGGAGAGAAATATCAGCTGCGCTTCTGCCATAAACACCTTTGTTTGTGGAGTTTTTTTCAGTGTAGCCCTGTTTCTCTGACTGTGACTAACAGTATGCGCTCTCTTTCATCCTTTGACATTGGAGGTGGCTCGGAGCTCATCTGCCTGGCATTGTGTTTCCTGGACGAGCCCACCTGTGAAGCTGGTTCACACTTACCTTTTGTATATCTGTTTCTTTTTCTACTGCTTCTGTCTCCTTCAACCAGAGTCGACCTCGGGAGATGGCAGCTTGCACTCAGCCTGGTTCTGCTGGAGGTTTCTTCCTGTTAAAATTGAGTTTTCATCTCCACTGTCACAACATGCTTGGTGTAAGGGATTGTTTTTGAGTCAATGACTCGTAACAGGTATCTGATTTTCTTTAGATAGAAAACTTAGAACCAATCTGACTGTATGATCTGGTTAAATTTTTTTTGTAAAGTGCCTTGATATGACATGTTGTGAATTTGTGCTATATAAAGGCTGGTTTATACTCAGAAACCAGGTCATCTACGTGTGTGTCGCAGTGAATGCTGATATGCCCCTGCTGCAGACACTTTGTAGCACCTCTCCAAAGTTGTAGGTGACCGCAGACATTGCCGCAGACAGGAGGCCTCTGGTTGGTCAAATCTACACCCGCTCTACACTATGAGTATTTCCTGTTTGCTACCTTACCGGCTTGTTTTGTTTGCATGACCGCCATTGTAGAAAACGACTCGTGAAGTTGGACCAGTAGAAGAGCGAGGTGCACAAGAAACTGGGACCCTTTTTCCACCTGGATCCCTGCTCTTTTTCCCCCTCATGTCCCTCCGTTGTCGCATAAACTTGCCCCCATTTCCTCGCCGCCTCGGCCGTATCTAGATCAACGGCTTGTTTGTGATTGTCACTCTTGCGTTGTGCCGTGGAATAACATAGCCCAGAATCTTTCTTGAAACTTTCCCATTAGTCAGATTTTTTTTTTTAAAGATTGTATGGTCTTTTTGTGTTTTTTTTAAGGTAAAAGCTAAAACAAACAAACTAAAACAACTATGATACGATGAAGCAGCACTTGAGAAAATTAGGAGTTGCCTTTCAGACATGCTTCTCAGTTTTAGTTTATAAAGATAATCAACCTCAGCCTAATGATACAGTGACATGGGAAAGTGTTAATCTGCTGAACATTTTTACATTTGATTAACTTCCTACACAACCTTAAAGGTATTTTTACTTGGATTTTTTTATGACTGACACAAACACACGAGTGAAGGTAAAAGAAAACGATACACGCTTGTCAAAACTTTCACCATCAAAACTCAAATAAGGCTGCATGCATTTGAACTTGTAAGCCCTGAATAAATCCCAGTGCAGCCAAGTGTCTTCCAATAATAAATTAGAAAAGCATTTAAGAGCCCCTTGGTAATCCTGAGGGAGCTGAAAAGAGTAGAGGGAGTTTGTTGTGTTGTGCAATTTTACCAGCGGATTAGGAAAATATTAAATAACTACAAATGGAAGTTATATTTCATTAAAAGGTCATTCAAATCAAGCATAAAACCAATTAGGATTATTAGATAAATGATTATAAATAAAATTTGCTTACTCACCGGGTTTCTCTAATCTTCTACCCAAGGTTGGACTTCAGGACCGGCTGTTAAAATCTACTTGTCTTTCACCAATTTAGTCATTTAGAACAAAGCTGTCCGCAGATTTATTAATCAACAAGCAAAGGAAATTTCCCCAATACCCTCACGTGCTAAACTGTATAGATAATCACAGACTACCACAGGTTAAAATATCTGTATCTTTATTGAACAATCCTTATTAAAGTATTATTATATCTAATAACTATGCAAATACTTCACACTCCTGAAAATAAGCACAAGGTAAATGAAAAGCTAATGAAATGGAAAACAGAGGATCTAAGAGACTGTTCAGAGTCTCAGAGGAATGTTCAAGATTTAAGTCTTGGTGGGTTAATGCACTTAAGGTGTCCTCTAAAATAGCAGCAGATAAGTGTAGGTAACAACAGAGGCAGAGATTTTAAATGCATTGAAAACTTTTAAGCTTCTTTCGCTATTACAATGAATAATCGTAAATAGTACTTATATTGCGTTTTTTCTGTACTTGTGTAGCGTTTTTTCAAGTGAGGAGACTCGACCAAAGCGCTTTACGCTGTATTAAGTCATTCACCTATTCACACAAACACTCACATTAAAGTTACCAGACACTAATCATCCAATTAAAACAAAACTATAGCTGTTGCATGTTGCAACAAAGGGGATCCTGTCTCTAGATCTTCAGGGCAAGCAGAGTCATATCTAAACAACTTGCTACTGTTAATGTTATTGAGGGATTTACAAAGTACTGAAAAACTGAAAACAATCTATAATGTCTGGCCAACTTCATTAGTCAGGATTTCTGTTTTGGTTTAACTTGTACAATCCCAAGAAAGAAATGACGAAAACGACAGCATTACAAGAAACTCTATATTAAATACGAAGCAAATATAAAAGGGGTTTTACTAATTTAGAGATTAGAAGAAGCCAAAAGGAGAAAACAAAATCATTCTAAGCACAAGTATAATAACCAGAATTGTTCAACCAAAGATGTTGGAGTTTTGTTCTTAGGTTACACTTAGATGCATTATTTTTGTTAGTGAAACATCACCTTTTTATTGCCCTAACTCTATTTAAAATCACAACCTCATCCACTGCAACAGTTTTCTTCTTTAGTTCTTTTCCCCTTTTATCTTCTGTCATCATTATTTCATATCACATTCCCTTTTTCTTCTTTGCAGTTTTTTCAGTTTCCTCCTCAGTCATCCATGTCTTTTTGTCTTTAGATATCATTCTGCTGCCCTGTTTTTTAGCCCCTCACCCACTCCTTCCCTCCCTTGTCTCTTTCTTCCTCCTCTATTCTCAGCTGGGTGCTGAAAGCTGCCAGTCT
>NW_015152058.1:74464-93137 GCF_000732505.1 Cyprinodon variegatus | reverse complement strand
ACACACACACATACACACACACTCTCTCTAGGGTGCATTGGACATCAGTCTGTCTTGCTGCGGTACCGATCTGCTCACCAAGGTGAGGGGGTGTCACTCCCGATTTTATCATTCTGCCCGCTCGTCTGAGAGGGTGAAGTTATGGTTATCTGGCATCCCGTGATGCTAAACGTTTGTTACCAGTTTGAATTTAGTCATTATTCATTCTCCGTGCAAATATAGAACAAAGCACATTCATGGTCAAAAATTAATCTTCTAGTTTTTTTCATTTTATTTATCCAACGCTTATTTACAACTCGTTGTCTCAAGGTACTTTACTATATCATATAGTCAGATTGGTTCAAAGTTTTCTAAGGAAAATTATCGGATTGCATCAATGCGTTGACTCAAGCATGCTTGTAGCGACACTGTAGAGGAAAAGCTCAATTTTAACAGGAAAAAACCTCCAGCGGAACCAGACTTAGTGTGATCAGCCATGTGAGGAGGCACACTGGAGTTTAAGGAGACAGAAGCAGACATACAGAAAGAAGCAGAAATACAAAAAGTAACTGTAAAGTAGCTCCACAGGAGGGCCGTCCAGGATACACATCCAAGCAGCCGAGCTCCGAGCCTTATCCCATGTCAGAGGATGAAAGAGAGCACATGCAGTTTGTCACATTCAGAGAAAAAGGACTACACTTAAAAACAGGTCAAGCTCCATCATCTAAAAACAAAGATGTTGATGGCTGTAGCTCAGCTGTGATGGTGTCACAGATAAACAGGAACAGACCAGATGAAGCTACTTTGATGAGAGTAGACATATTCTGCAGAATGGGAGAATAGAGATTAAAGTCTAAGTTTATACCAGCATAACTACAGAGATAACCTGAACCACTCTAAGCTTAAACAAATAGGAAAGTTTTAAGCCCTGCCTTAAAAGTAGACAGGGTGTCTGCCTAACAGACTAAAACTGGTAGCTGGTTTTATTGGAAAGGAGCCTGATAAATAAAAGATCTGCCTCCAATTCTACTTTTAGAAATTCTAGGAACAATAAGTAAACCTGCAGATTGAGAACAAAGCGCTCTGTTAGGATATTTTAGGATTTTAAATTGTATCCGGAAGCTGGTGAAGAGAGGCTAAGATAGGAAAAATATGTTCTCTTTTCAATTTTCATCAGAACTATGGTTGCAGCATTTTGGATCAGCTGAAGGATTAGGATTCTTTGGTCAAAACACAACCCTTCTCCCACCTGATTATGGCTGAGCCACAATAATGCTTAGAGGTGTGAGAGTGGCTGGTTGTCAATTATTTTAAAATATGTGTTTGAGTTTGGCACAGGGCAAGTGTCTAATAGCACTAAGGAGAGCATAAAAGCCAGACACAAAGCAACACCAACCCAGCAGATGAAAAGGCATTTAAGCGGATTTAGGCTTTATTCTTTGAAGTGCTCCCAATCAAAACGTTATTAGGAATAACTGATTGCTTCACATGTATTGTCTCAGAAATAATAACTTTAAAATTACTGAGGATCCTAAATTGCACTTTAACTCAATACTTAATTGTTCAAGGCGTTCATTCCAAACAATGAAAAATCATCACTTGTACTTCGGTTCTCCATCTCCCCTCCAAAGTTAACGTTGTTTTTTCCAGTCTTTACCTTCATTATTGTCCTTTTCTTTTTTTGTTCAGGGACTGCTTTTACGCAGCTCGCTGATTATGGCCTCTCAGTTTCCATAGCGATGCTGAAACAGATTATGGCCACAAATTGGACAGAAGAGGGAAGAAAGGAAGCGCAGCACTCCAGTCCCACTCTGGGCTCGTCTTCTAAATGCTCACATCAGCCCCATATTTTGCCAGCCATACATGAGGCTTAGAGCGCAGAACGTTTTGCTGATGATGTCTGCAGCATCTGGGATGCTTCAAGTGGTATTTGATGAGGGGTTGGTGCAAAGTAAACACTACAGCCCATGGCAGAGAAATACTTTGTTTGGCAAGAGGACAATGAGGGTATCTCTGGTGATTTCACAGAATATAACTGTGTTTCCATTAACTATCAAATAAAGTGTAATAACAAATATAAACTTCACAAAATGGAAACACTGCAATTTCGAAAAAGCTCAAGTTTTCGATCAAACTTTTTTACGCATCAATGAGTTAGTTTTTCAGAGATTTTGGCATTCTTATATTTTGCAAAACTACATTGTAAACTGTTTTTTTTTTTGCACAACACAGGTCACATGATCTGCAGCTGGACCTTACTGGCTTGCAAAAATGCGAATAAGACTGGATGTAATTGGATGATGGCACCAATTAGAGGTGTGGCTGAAAAAAGGAAATATCTCATGTTTTAAATCACTACCATGTTTTTTCAAAAGTTATAACTGAACAAACATATTCACATGCAATTTCAATAGTATTTTTTATTTATTTAATGGAAGTAATGCAAGTTTTGAAATGAGCAAAAATTGACTAAATTTGGCGCACATTTGTAGTGGAAATGCTATTTTTGAAGAATGAATTTTTTAAGAATGAATTAGATTCTTCAATTATCCTTAAACTCTGTCCCTGGAGATGACAGGAGTTGTGAATTTATATATATAAAGTGATTTAAATTAATTAAAAAAGGATATTATATTAGCTCAATGTTCCTTTGCATTTTTTTTTTTCACCAAATGAAATATCAAATCCCAACTTTAATGAGAAGTTAGGCATCTTTGGTATTAAATAGACAACTTAAAAAAACTCTAACTGTGATTCAGAGCCGGAGGAGTTTAAGTCTGGGCAGTGTGATGACCGCTGTATCATCAGGCCTTGGTGGGTTACTTTAGCCCCGTCTCGGAAATAACTATATTTTCTCCCAGGATTTCTTGATCCTTCATTGAATCCGGCTTGTTCTCCATGTGCTGCAGTTTTCTGTGTCAGAGAAAGCAAAGCATCCCCAGAGCATCACAGAGACATCCAACTGCTCTGCTCTAGGCATGGTGTTCTTTCCAACATATATATCATTCTTATTTTTTCTAAATATTATTTTTAGCAATATTTCCCAAAAAATCAGGTTTTAATGGTAATTAGGCACAGAACAGATTACTAACACAGTTATGAGCCATCCATCCTTTACTACATAGTTCCATATAGACCACACAGACAACAAATCAACTGATTAATCACACATAAAAAACAACCAATGTTTCTACAACTGCCAGAAATGAATGACACAAAGCTGGTCAATGTTGAAATGTTACAAGGCTAATGTCATCAACCTTTAGCTGTGCTTTAATACTATTCATTTATTTAAAAAAAGAAAAAATACCCAAAGTGATATTTTACTTGATTCATCTATGTCTCAGTTATCTCATGAATTTTGCACTCACAGCCCCTCTTCGACCTATCAAAAAATAAGCCATAACATTTCTATGTAGGAAAATGCTAATCTTCCTCCTCCAGGAAGCACCTTCCTTGACCAGGCTGCACCTGCTCTGAAAACCAGCGCCATGTTTCTCCAATAATAAGGAAGAGCACAATAATTTCTGCTCAAAGCTGAGGTGACCATTTTAGCAGCTAATCTGCTCAATGACAGTAGCTGTTCTTTGTTTAGCAAATATCTAAAGGTGTTTTTTAAACGACAGACATTTTTGCTCGTGGAATGAACAAATTACATGTTATGCCACAGTAGAGGGCAGCAAGGGTCATAATTCTAGGGAGGCGAGAAACACATTTTAGACATCAGGAAACATGGTAAGAGGCAATTTTGCTTTGAAAGTTTCTATATATAGGATGTGACGTCAGGCGGGAGTCAATCGTGCTTTGTCGTTGGCATTTGAGCTTCAACACATTAAAATCAGCTTTTATGACTTAATTAGTCAGTAGCCATTTTACTAATAGCTTCTATTTCTCTTGAATAATTTCTTGGATGATTGCTTTATACTTTTACTTCAGTAAAATTTTGGGGTACCGTCTATTTGAGATAGAAATGAAATACAGAAAAAGAAAAATTGCTAAACAGCTAAAAGGCTAAACAGAATATCTTAACTAAGTATTTAACTGAATACTTTTATGTAACCTGGATAAAATGACTTCTCCTGGTCATTTGAGACAAAGCTCCACTGTTGTTTCTTGAGCCATGTTTTAGAACATTGGCATCTCCTGTTACGTCTGAGGACATTAGTAGTCATGCCTCTGCACAGTGTCTGGTTGCAGAGAGATAACGCTACTGCAGAACTCATATTGTTTTTTTTCTTTTTCTTCGATAAAGGGAAAAAAATACCTGCAAAATACATTCCCAAAAGATGAATAAGGGCTGGTCGACTGTTAAGAATATAGGAAAAGAAGGGCTTGGTGACTTTTGGGGACTGAGCTGACATATGGAGGTGGGTAGACCTCCTCAGCTGGATGCATGCGACCAGCAGCTTCCCTCCTGAGAGAAATCCTTCTTGTTTGTGTGAGGGGGTGTGTGTAGTTTGCCTGCTCATGGAGAATGCCAAATGAATCCATCTGCAATCCACACTCCTAATGTTGGGGCAAATAAAGGTTACCCTGGGAATGGGGCCTTTTTTCTCTTTGGCTTCGATCTGACTAAGCAGGTAGTCCAGTAAAAGTGCCTATTTCTGAATAATTATTAACCTTTTCATGAACACACCAGCCTGCCTTAAAAATATAGCCTCCAACGGATGAAAGAATGAAAGAGTAGAAAGAATCTAATTTGTAATTCTTTCCAGTTTTTATCCCAGTTGAGTGAAAAAGACATGGAAAAGTATCTGTGAATGTTGCCCATAAAAATCAAGAGTGGTCAATGAGATAACATTAAATACTCCTTTTGGGTTTGCTGTGTGCAAAAAGATGGTTTAAAATATGTTTTTTTACAAACTGAAAAGACTGTTCACCAAGAGACACATCCATCTCTCAGGCTTTGATCGTTGTGTCACTGTGTCTTTCCTTCTTTATTGTGTTTTTTGCCCCCCACGCTTGTGTCATCGTCCTGTTATTATGACACACAGAGAGTCAGTGGGACAGATGGACCACCATGTCTCATCTCTGTTTGGCATATTTTTTTCCCTCCTCTGTTGCACTCACATGTGGGTGGAGCTTTCATATCCGCAGGCGGACATGTGAGTAATCCCAGCATACAAACATTCACGTGCATGAATGCTGATGCGTTAATATGACCATTTGTTCGGAAATACTCAGTGATGAATCATTAATCTGCAATACGCAAGGAAATGACGCTAAACCTTTGTTTGGGGCAGGTTTAATGAAATGAGCAAAAATGACTGCATGAAGAGAATGAACAGATTCCCACGGGTTAAGACTCAGGGAAGAGAAAAGCCATCAAACTCCAGAAAATGTGTATTTGAACTAAACATCAGAACAAGGTTGTTCCAGAACATTTGTCAGGATAATTGCTGCCTGAAATAAATTTTCTTTAGAAATCACACTTAAAAACAGACAAATTAAATGGAGTATCTTTGGTTTCCTTTGTTCCTTTCTGTGTCTTTTAAAGTTGTTAGTTATAGTATAATAAGGCCATCATTTGTAAGGGCATAATATAACAAAGGATATTGTACCCGTTCAATCTGGACAGATTGCTAAGCCATCACAAGGCATATATTTCTAGTTTTTGTGGAAATATTTTTTACCTTTTGCCAACAGGCAGAGGAAGTATTGGTGGCAGATAGGGTGCCTATTAGCTACTGTTTTACACCTGTTGCACTGGCCAAAAAAAAACAGTTCAAAACTCGCAAACAGTGGTAGTGGGAATGGGTCAAACAACACAGTGGGTAACGTGGGTAAAAATAGCCTTAAAATGGCTCGACTCTGATCAGTATACACTAGAGAACATCAGATCCCCATCAACCCGCTAATATACATAATGTCCTTGAGTGCAAAATACGTAAATCCCAACATAGAACCAGTCGCATCTGATATAACAAGCCAAAACAACTCTGCTTACATTGTGCAGCACTGGCAAGCAGGGCTTGTTTATGCTGAAAATGTCTGTATAAAAATGATTTCTTAGGCTTAGACTTAGACAAACTTTTATTGTCATTTTTTGTACACAGCCCGTAACATCATCAATGACCCCTCACACCCCCACCATGGACTGTTCTCCCTGCTGCCCTCTGGGAAGAGGCTTCACAGCTTCTGCTGCAGGTCCAGCAGGTTCTGTGACAGCTGCCATCAAAATGTTGAAGTACTGAACTCTAAACTGGACTCTGCATGACACACGCTACATTATCTTGCACCACCAACGTTCAGCAACGTTGGTGGTTTGAATACGACACAACTCAATGTTCTACTGCATTTTGCACTGCATTGATCTTTTTCATATTAATGCCCTTTTGTAATATTATTTAAACATCTTTCTCTTATATTGTTGCATTCTGATCACTGCTGCTCTTTATACATTGTAATGGTTATCTAACTCCAACTACAATATCATTACACTGTTGTTGTCATAATTGAAGGTGACTCTGGATGAGAGCAACTACAGAGGCAGGTGAAGGTTTAAGAGGTTTATTGAAAAACAAGATAGTGGATGTGAACTGGAAGCTGTAAGGTCTGGTCAGGTTCTTCTGGGCTTTGTAGAGAGGCTGTGGTCCGATCTTGGGGGGAGTGTCCTGGTGGTCCGAGTGCTGACCAGTACTCTTTCCCTGGTTGGTGGTTCGAGGGTGGACAGGCAGGTGAGTGCAGGTAGGAGGGCTGAGCGGTGGATAAGCCGAGATCCCTCTCGGGTTCCTGGTTGTTTTCAGACGGTGGGTCCAAGGTCTATGGTTCACGGCTGGATCCAAGGGTCAGAAACAGGGGTTCTGCAAGAAGAGGTTCAGAGCAGGATTTAGACAAGGGTTTTAGAATCTCTAGGACAAAGTTTGGGTTTGGTCTGTACTAACGTAGTGGCGTAAACGAACTGACGCCCTCCTCCTGGTTCCAGCTCCTTAAGAAGGGGGATGATCAGCTCAGATGTAGTGCACCTGCCCGTCCATCCCTGCTGAGGAGAGAGAGAGAGAAAACCTGGCCTGCACCCGGATACAGCCCGGAGTGTGACAGTTGTAAGCTGTATACAATGTATTTTTTCATATACACTGTGCTTACAAAATCACAATATCTATCTATCTATCTATCTATCTATCTATCTATCTATCTATCTATCTATCTATCTATCTATCTATCTATCTATCTATCTAAATCCATTTCCTGCAGTCTTCCTCTCTTTTCCCCCTCATTCTTTCCCAATTTGTATGTTCAAAGGGAATCCTGATATCTCACATCTTTGTGCTGGTTTTTTTTTATTTTTATTTTGTCTTCTTTTAGACACTCACACATGCAAAGACAGATATTTAAACATGTCCAAATAACCACCAAACTCCAAAGGTGCATCAGTCACTCAACTTCGAGCCAGAAGTCGACAGTGCAATGCATAATTCATAGAAAACAGACTTTACATTATTCATATTTTGATGTGTTATTATGTAAGGCTCTGAGTTATCTTCCACTCAAACACACACACATGCACCCGATTTCTGTGCAGATGTTTTCTTTATTTCTACTTATCTGCATTTGTCAGCCCATGTGTCCCTGCAAATCATTTATTTCATGTCTTCTGGCTTTAAAAACAGATACAAGATCATTCATGCAAGTTGCCTATAGTGACTAACCGAAGTGTTTGTAAGCAGGACACAATGAGTTGTTTCAAAGAAATCCCTGAAGCATAAACATTCTTTCAGCAAATAGTAACAGTACTGTAGTTGTTTTTCCCCATCTCTAATAGAATTCATAGAAATCTCCCTCAGGTAGTTATTTTTTGGAAAGCTGGTAGAATGTCTTGTGGCAAATTTTCAACCAACTTGAGTTTTTTAAGAGACAGATATTCTCTTCTTCCTCCATATGGGCTCCATATGTTCTTCTATTTTTATTCTGATTCTGAGTTAATACAAAAACTGCTGTCAAACGATTATTTATTGAGGAGAAAAAAATGGTTAAAACAACATGTAAAAAAGTAATTGCCAATCCAGTTAGTCCATCTGAATGGACTGAATTGTTTATTAAAAAATAACGGATTATTTATACAAAAACAAAAAAATCATGTGTGACCAGTGCCTAACCACTCACATGGGTATAATTGCGCAAGTCATTCGTCAGGTGGCCAGTCTGCCCCTGAAGATTGTAATCACAACAACCACCTTTCATTTGCCTATGGCTGGGAAATGTCCCAACCAAATCCAGAGACAACTACACTACCTGAGCTGTTAAAAACAACAAAACTGACAGGTATAACAATGATCTCTTACCAATGACCAACCAATGACTTAACAACACAACAATAGGCCCGTAAGCAACATTGTCTGGGTGGGCCTCATATGAAGTACAACACGTGATAAAGGTTCAGGATACAGCGACAATTCCATAAATTGGCCAAGAAGATACAATTATGCAATTCTCAGTAGTATATGATCTTACATCACACACAGAAAAATAGTGACTGCACACCTTGAATAGCCTCGTGAGACCATCCTGATCTTGCGAGCTTTCAAGGTTTCACTCGCAGATCAGTCTGGCTACTTTCTGTTAAAGAAAATTTGGAGCAGTTCACCAAACGAACGTCCAATCAGCGCCTGCTTTGAGGCGGGTTGAGGTGTGACGCAACGAGAAGCGCGACAGTTCAGTCTAAAGAACATGGCGGCTTCAGCCGATGAAACTAGCGTTAGCGTGGCTATCGAGCAAGTTTTATCGGAATTACAGAGTATTTTTTCACTGAAAGAAGAGCAAAACACTGCTCTGGAGGCTTTTCTCAGAGGAAAAGATGTTTTTGCTCTTCTCCTGACTGGTTTCGGCAAGAGTTTGATCTATCAATTGGCTTGTGCCTGGCTTGTGGTTGTGTTTTCTTCGTTGCTCTGTTAGTACTTGATATGCTTCGTTGATCTGATTGGTTTATTTGGCCCATCTATCACCAACATAGGCCAATCAGCTAACCAGTATTTTTGCCCCTTCCCTAAATTACTTCAACAGAAGGTTTCCAGATGGATATGCGGAGCAAATCCAGCAAATCCATCTGGCGGAGTCAGGTTACACCTTCAATGGAACCATTGGTGACAGCGCACCACCGCATGTTACAGACATCCCAGGATCCAAAAACTAATTTCAGGGAGATGCTTATCGAATCCCAGCTTATCTAAAAGAAGTGGATCTGCAGATCTGCAGAGGCTGCGACTAAGGTGGGGCACCACCCATCACTGGAAACTCTGCAGTAAAAAAATGGTAAGTGATCATGATAATCTGACGGAAGATTATTATCCATGTGAATCACTTACCTGGTGTATCAATTTAATCTATCTCCCTTTAACGCAGTAGGATCCAGCTTGAGGGCCACCAACTAGTGTGTCCCTGATGCTGCAGTCCTGGAGGGAAAGCAGGATCAGAAAGAGGAAAGCCCAGAGGTCTAAGAGTCTGTAGTCCAGTCAGGGATCTGATCGGAACAGGAACAGGCTGGTTCAGGGATCCATGAGTCCAACCGAGAGATCAGGCACAACGTTCAGATGGGAACATTCAAGCTCAGTGATTGAGAGGAAGAACAGGTCAGGATATCAGGAACACTACGTTATGCTAAAAACTCGCTCTCTCCACTGAGTTAAGACAGGAACAGGGACACTCAGAGGATAAGAGGCAGATCAGGAAATAAGGAACACTGCAAAAATGCTAAAACCCTCTCTCACCACTGGCCCCCGACAATGACAACATGAACTATGGCATCAGCAATGATCTAAACCTTAATGTCCTGGCCCCTATTGCTGGAACTGAGCGTATATATATGGAAGCAGGAGCAGGTGGATTAGATAAGCAGTTATTGGAAACCGGGCAGAGTTAGGCAGGTGAATGAAATAAGCAATTAGGCCAGCCTTCAGAGCCATGACCATGATGTATGAAAAAAAAAAAAGGGAAACTTGCTATAAGAGTTATTCTTTTATAATCTCTATTGTTTCTATTAATATTAGAAGAAACAAACAAGGTTTTCTAGTCTTCACTGAAATATTACAACCCATTGCCTTAAGTTTGCTGTCCAATGGGTCTAGCATTTGGACAGCCTAGTTTATTTTCCTCTATCTTTTGATGACAATATACGTGTGTTTGCTTGTCTGAGGCTTCATTAAGAAGGAAGCAAGCTTCATTATTAATTTCCTGCCTTCATGTCAGCAAGATTGATGAGAGCGATTAGGTTTTACAGAGACAAATGCAACAAACAGATCAAGGTTTTCTCTGCAGCATTGCCATGGATTGATTTATCATTATTTTGGGACTCGGGGTGTCTGCAGCTGATAAAAAGGCCATTTTCGCTAGAGATGGCATTAGCAAGCAGACACATGACAGAAAGCAATAGGGTTGTGAAATCATGCATTTACCCGGACTATAGCAATTTCATTTGGTGAGTTAATGATCTGTCAAAGGAAGGCCATAATCCTGCTGGGCATAAATGCTAATCTGTAAAGGGCCCCTGTTTCAGAGCAAAATTCCCTCCCAGTAGAAAGAAGATACTCTGTGTAGTTCTACCCCACTTCTTACTCCTCAGAGTTTTTTGGTTTCAGAACAGGTGATATCTATCGGGTAACTAAACTTGTTATCTAAAGCTGTAAAAGTGACATGGTTTATTGTCATATCTTCCAAGTTTTAGCTTTTATATATATAATTTAATCAAAGATATATTTATTAGATGTTAGATTTAGATAAAATAGATTTAGGTATTAATTTCATACCGTCATAACTGGCAAATATTAATTATGTGATTCCCAAAATATTAAATGTGTAACAGGCCATTTTTGTATTGCCAATATTTCATACTTTATATAAAGGAACATGAAATTGCTGACAAGGGAATCTGAAACAGGGCTTGTTGCAAATGTGAAAATCTGATGTCTTTATTAAAACAAAAACACAAGAAGACAAATTTCTTTGGACAAGATAAAGCTTCCAATTGAGCTATAATGACCCTTTTCCTTAGTATTAAAGCTTCAACCTTAACAGGTCCTTCCAGATTTCATTGTTCCAAACAGCTACTTATGGACAGTAATTTGTTGTTTTAATTTCTCAAAATAATGGCTTTCTTATCTCAAAACCTACACAGAATTGCCACGACTACGTGCTTTGTGAAATGGGGCCCGGGTATATTGGAGGATGAAACAAAACCAGAAATAACTTAAATAACCCCCTCCTTCTTTCCAAAAACAGGAACACAAATAAGGAGGAAAGCAATAAATTAAAATATTACAACAGAAAATACTTTTATATCCTGTCAAACATATTTCCAGTTTCTGTGAATCAAGATAAGAGAAATAATCTCCAAAACATATTAATGGATGACTTTTTAGACATCCAGTTCATCCAGTAAAAATTTAGCTCTATGCGAAAAGATTAGGCAATTTTTATCTTAAGGGATGATAAATATATAAAGGAGAAGCCAAATGACTCACATAGCTCTTAAATAATTCAAGCAAACAGAAAAGAGTTCTGCATTAGACTAAGTTACTTAAGTTGTTTCACAGTTACCATAACTTTGAACCTTGACAGATATACTGCATCTGAACTTTCATAGCTTCTATTACAAACTTTATATTACATAAAGCCAGGTCTCTACTTAATGCACTCAACCCGGCATGAGCGTGTAAATGAAAACATTAATACAGGGAATCAATGGAATGCTTAGTAGTCATAGACACAACAATTATTCCTTATGTGCACATGTGGAGAAAATTGATAGCATCCCTCCTTAAACGAAATAAAAATCCACAAAAGCCACAGAAATGACTTGGGGTAACAACCATTTAGTCCATGTATGTGTTGCAGTACTGCACGCAGCATTTTTTACTGTGCATTCTTAATAGTGCAACCCTTTGTTTCCATAAATCTATAACCTGTCACATGTCGTCTTTGAAAATACTGCACCAACTTTAGGTTAAAGTAAACACTAAGGCTATGTTCACACCGCAGCCTGAAGTGACCCAAATCAGATTTTTTCCCGATATGTGACCTGTATCTGATCATTTCATGACAGTCTGAACAACAAAGATCCAAGTTTTTCCAATGCGACGCAGACCACCTTTGATCCTGAATCCAATATGATCTTTTCTTTTAAACAAAGGTCACTATTGTGCATCTTGCTCCAACTTAGCCACAGACATATTTTGTTTAAAAGACATTACCTTTGTAGTTGTAATTTCCACTGGAAAACAAAAAAATTGAATGATACCGGAGTTACCGAGATGAGGTAAACTTTGAACTTTTAACTTGAGAGTAGCAACATGATTCT
The DNA here is from genome assembly GCF_000732505.1 of Cyprinodon variegatus. Lineage (NCBI taxonomy): Eukaryota > Metazoa > Chordata > Actinopteri > Cyprinodontiformes > Cyprinodontidae > Cyprinodon > Cyprinodon variegatus. The sequence continues at coordinate 80,869 of NW_015152058.1, read as the reverse complement.
CTATGTCGAGTACTGCATTGTTAAATACTCTCCACTATTGCATTTGCAGCCTAAATATGATCAAAACTCTACCTCAAGTACTCAGTTTGTATTCTTTATTACTGATTCTTTCATGTATCTTGTGTGTACTCTAGTAGTTATAGTGTTTGTGTAGTTTATTAAACATAATAATACTGTGATAGGGGTTATTAGGTTTGATAAAAGTGGAGTTATTTGTCGTTGTCTGTGATTATTTTTTACAGCAGTGACCAATTGTCCCTAAAGGGCTGAGCATACTTCCTTAGAGGTAACAACTTGAGTAGAAAGAGACAAATATTTTTTTTGTGGTTAATAATTAATAATTCTGCTTAATTTATAAACCAGGTTATTGACATATAGTGACGGTAACGGTAGCTTGGATTTTAACAGGTGGTCCAAAACGTCCAGCCACAAAGGTAAGCCTTTAATAACACGTGGTACTTCAGAGAAAATTGTCAGTTATATCATTTAACTAAAGATCATTACTTGTTTTTACCGTTGATTTCAATGGCATATTAATTAAACATTACTTCCAGTTCTAGTTATTGATAGTTTCATAATCTGTTAGTAAAATTGCACAACATCTGTAACTGTTTTGCCCAAGTAGCAGTTCAGGATAATCTGTGGATCCACCATTTTTCTCTTCTCTACCCCAACAAAAGCACTTCAACACAATGTGCTGATAATTTCCACTTCACAAGTGGAAAGCATCATTTTTATTGTACCACATTAAGGCAGCATTATTTTTTATTCAGCCAGGAAAACTTTGTGCAGAAGTTAAAATAATCAAGCATCAAGCTTACATTCTGATTTGTGTCTATTTCTGTGGAACATGTTAAATATAACCTTGTGTTAATTTGGTCATAAATATATAAGTGCTTGTGCACCGTCCTTTACAATCTGAGTATGCATAACACTTTGTGGTGACACATAAGCTACACATTTAAACTGGTTATATTTTGCAGTGTGACATGAATGGAACTCACACACATACACCTGGAAACTCTAACATCCAGAGGACATAAAGGCTGCAAAGTCATTACCAAGCACAGCAGCCATTCTCTTCCTTTCAGCCCCTCTCCATGTCCTCCACAACCTATTTCTCCCTTTCCTCTGTTCTCTTTTCTACTGTTCGTCCTGTTACACACGCAGAGCTTTAGATCTGTCTGGGTTTTGAACAAAACTGCAGATGTTCTCATCTTCCCTTTCCTTTTTTAGGTCTGTGCATTTATCTTCCCATGTCACATGGAGCCGAGCCAATTTCTCAGCCAAACGAAGAAACACAGGATTTTGTTCTGGAATTGAGCTGTGAGGATTCTTTGTTTATCACTTTTTTATTTTTTATTTTTTTGCACGTCATGAATGTTTTTATTTCTGCTTTCTTTATTTTTTAACACATGGTCTGACTTTGCAGACATCTCCCAGGTGCAGGTAGCAGGATGACAACCCCTATTAATGTCAACATCAAGTAACAAGAGTTCAGGCCGAAACAATACCAGCTGAAAAAAATAGAGGAAAGATTTCTGTTTTAAGATTATTTGCATCGGCTGTTACATGCATGTGTTCAGTGATTCATTAAAGCCTTTAGCAGCTTTACCTTAAGATCAGGCAATGCTATCAGTTGTTAATGTTATGTGTGATTTGTTAATGTTTTTTTTTTATTAAAACTTGTGCAATGTCTGTTATTACTGTACCATTTTTAGTCAGAGGAAGGAAGATAAGTGTTGGTTTCAAATATTGCTTCAGCTAAGAAAATGTCCAGCACATATAAGAGATAAGTAAGACCGATGGAATCAGACTAACAAAAATGTTTAAGTTATTCTCTAATCTAGAGTGTATGGAAAACTATAATAAATTGTAACTAGCAGCTTAGTGCATCAATTCATTAACTATTTTAGAGACATGCTAATAATGTGAGTTTTGAGCAATTTGTTATTGACAGAAAGAATTGACAAATCATGGATTAGGGGTACTGCTGTTGTATTGAGATAGAGCCCTTGATCCATATACCAGATGTCGCAGATTCGAGTCACGGTCTGCTGACCATTGTCAAATATCTCTCCCCTGTTGTAACCCACTTACCTGCCTATACTGTCAAATAAAGACCACTTGTGCCATAAAACAAACAAAAAAAGATATAAACAATCATGGATTGATTATATTTTACCATTCTGACAGATAAGTTGAGTTGTGTTTCACTAACCAGTCAGCTGGTTAGTGAAACTTGACTATTTGGAGACATTGATAAGGCTCAAGGACCTTAAAATACATGATACTGCCTTCATTGTAAATAGTTCGGAAGGTATTCTCCGGCATTGCAATTATAAGGTTAGTCTTCAAGAAATTAGATCTTTATCTGATTTCAGATGTAGATGTGGTTAGATCTAGTGATCACAAAAACAACTTAAGTCTGAGGCAACTGGCAAATTTTCTAAAGATGGTTCAACTCTTATCCAGGAGTCTTTGTCATTTCTGTCGGCTCGTACCAGAGCAATCTGTAGTTGGATCGCTGATGTTTTAAGTAGTGAGAAGGCCCATCCTCCAAGGCTCATCCTCCAAAGCACATTCTAAGTCAGATGAAAAATCAATGACCAACCCATCATCCTCCTGGATTGTTGGCGGCTTTGGTTGTCATGGGCTATGTGCTTGGCCATTTGTATATGATTGATGTGCTTGTGAAATTTCTTTGGAATGAGATCCAGACACACCATCAAATGTGTGTCCTTTGACTTAAGAGGATAGACCTTCTTGCTGCTTATAAACAACAGTTCTCTAATTACATATTGCTCTGGTGCGAGCCAACAGAACTGACAAAGACTCCTGGATAGGTGTCAAAACATCTTTAGACAAACTGAGAGAAAATTTGGTTGTATATAAGAATGTTTTGTGATTGCCATGAGTCGCATGACTTAGAATTTACACAAGCATTGAAAGTGGGTAAACTTTATAGTGATTAGACATTTTAAAATTAAAAAAGAACATAAACGTAGTGCTGAGGTGGGTAAAGATATCTAGAATTCAGGCAATTAAGGAAGAAAAAAAGGGGAATAGCAACTAGACATTGTGTGAAGTCTGATAAGAGAAAGAAGAAAAAGACAAAAGGAGGGTTCATGATCCATCTCCAGGCTCCTGACACCAGATCAATACTCATGAACCAGAGCAAAGCACCTCTATCGTTCAGAACCTCCTTTTCCCTTATTGCACCTTACTTTCCATTATGGTCATTCTTGGCTTTTTTGTCTCCTCTGTTTATCCTCATTCTCTTTGACCTTCCATACACCATTCCCTCTTATGTACGGACTGATGGCTTTCCTTTTCTTTATGTTTTTACAGGGACACATTCATGTTAGTAACATGACTATAGAACGCAGCAATCTACCATGAAAAACATGAAACCCTTCACACTACATTCTGCTGATAAGCATTATGGAGATGCTGATTTCATAATTCAAGCAGGACGTGGCAGCTGCCCACATTGCCGAAGGTAAGAAAAGCTGATTCTGGGACCACAAAAAAAGCTGAAGTTGTACATATCACCATTTCCACCCTCTTTTATGTAAATACTCTGTATGCTCTTACATACTGTTTTTAAAACAGAATAATAAATAAAGGAAAAATTGATATCCTTCCAAAGGAGACAAATCTTTTTACCCCACTTGACACAAATAAATGTTCTTTACATAAATCCCGTAGATACTGCAAGTACTTTCTGACACCAACCAGCTGTTCACCCACACTGCGTGCCAAGACCCGAAAAAAAACTCCAGGATGCTCATTTGGAGATTTTGCACATCATATCATCGCTGTTACCAAATGCAAATTACCAAGTGGCTACACGGGTCAAACTAGTCTGTATACATGTCTGTTCTGTAATCCATCATTGTGTGTGCTTTCAGAATAATAATACCCTGGGCTGATGCATTATTGCAATAGCCAGCAGATGTAGCATCAAATTCAATTATACCTTAGCCCCATCTGAAACATACTGGTCTAACCCTGACAGAAATTACATCAGAGAATCTTTTGTTCAAGGAAATCTAACTAATGTCTTCAGTCATCTCAAACTGTCAAGAGTATCTGCTCTCTGCCAGTGACAGGACAGATAACTGCTGTAATGGACTGGCAAAAATTGATTATGAAACCCAGTAGTAACAGATCATTCAATTTCTAGTGACAACACTCCCTGGAAAACCTAATTATTTCAAATACATAAGGGGGACCCCACAAACCTGCTAACCTAATGAAAGCTAATAAGTTAATAATCAGAAGCTTGGAAATTGTACGTAAGAGGGCAGATTTAATTAACATCCCATTGAGCAAACAGAAATCAATGGGCTCTCTCCATGGGGAGGAACTGGGGCACTTTGTACTCATTTAGAACCCCACCTATTGCGTAGAAGTCAGTTGGGATTTAGAGGTTCCATTGCACATATAATCTAAATTACTTGCCAATAAAGTTCCCTTTTATACCATATATTTTTGTTTATATAAGTCATTAGAACATACTAGAGTAGAGGTGTCAACTGGGTCAAGTATTTATTGAATGAAGTGTCTGTAGTGCATAGTAGTTGATTAGGAAATGTTAATATTGCGTTACCGCTATTTGATTCATGGACTTGTGTAGTGATGGCGCTTAAGTTCGGCAGGCATGTGGTAAATGAACAATTTTACTTAATTTGTAGTTTTTCCATTATTTCTAGGGAAATTTTATTTTCGTGGATTTTGATATGGTTTGAAGGCTTGATTTTAATAGCTGCCACTCAAAATCATTGTAAAATGGCTCGCTGGAGCTGTAGCTAACATAAACAGTAGACAGTGCACTGTCAACTAGGAGATATGGTTAAAGAACTCTGAAATTACCTGTTTGATAAATAAATCCTGATAAATGTGAATAGGTTTGAATATCCTAGATCCAGATATTTATCAAAAGAAAATTGCAACATACACATTTTCCCACATCATCAATAAAAAATGTAATTCAGAGGTTCAGATCATTCAATGATATCTATTGAGAAATCTTTTGTTTTTATTCCCTAATGTTAGAGCTATCATGTTATTAGCAGAAATCCATTGAGAAAGACTGAAGGTGTTTGTTTGTAGCGTTTGCTTATGTTTTTTCTTCCATAATCTCCGTCACAGATCTTTGGCTTACATTTCATTTCCCCACGAGTCACTAAAACACACGCCGATACGCACCCGTGGATGCAGGGCCATGCATGCCTCATGCTTCCATTTTGTGAATAATGGATGAGATGCCGGCTTGTCTTTGCCTCTGACAGATGCTCTCCTCTGTCATTCATCCAGGACTCCCCGCCCCCTCTTAGTCTGCCATTCACCAACTCAGACACTCACATCCTGTTCAGAGTTTATACAAGACATGACATGAACAGTATAGCTGCTTCTGCACAACACAAATGCTGCACACTTCAGGCCAAATCTCCTCATGGAAGATTAGCAGAACATTATCTCTTATTCATGCTTGAGGCTCCTGAGTAAAGTGATAAATTTGTATTGTTACTCGCAGCAATAGAGAGTAATCTAGTTTATTTTTGACCAGTTTCTTCTTTAAAGTCTGCACCGGTAGAGTTTATGACAACTCTAAAAATAATCATTAGAGGTTTTGAGAAATAAGAAATCTGTTGACAGGGAGTACAGCCGTGTAATTTCCCCTCCTGGCTCTAAGAGGCTCTTCCTATCACCACCATCGATCTAATGTGTCATTGGGAATCTCTCTCTCTCTGTGTCTGGAGTCTGTCTGGGAATAGAAACCAGAGGAGGGGAAGTGGGAGGGGTTACAAGAAAATGGGGGATGAGAAAATGATGGGGTCGGGGCAGAATTGAGAACATAAGCAGAACTAAGGAAAAATAGTAGAACAGAAGTTCTGAACATAAATTACATAAGGCAGAATTCCTTCCACATAGTAATAGGAATATAACCCACCTATTCTACTGTTTATAGTTCAAACCTGACCACCATCTCTAAAAAAGATTGCATTATGCCTGGTTTGATAAGTCTCTGTATGTATCTGTATGTTCTGATGATAGGGTGAAACTTCTGCATAAATTGCCTGAAAGCAGGAACCAAACTGCCTTGTTTAATGATTCAGACAGGTGGTGGTTTTAACGATTTGGAACATATTTGTTGGCACACTCTGGATGCTTCAGTGCAGATCGTTTATTTGAAAATGTTAATGAACCTCAATATTTCATATCCATCCCGTTATGACCACAGCTTACCCATCATTTGGTGGGTTCTCTCAGCGGGAAAATATAACAGGTTACAAAACATAAATTGTTTCTTGAAAGTAATAATGAACTTAGTGTACTCCAATGGCCTCCACCATTATGTAAACTTAATCCTGCAGAGCACTTTTTGTGGTATGTTGG
>NW_015152058.1:70428-73389 GCF_000732505.1 Cyprinodon variegatus | reverse complement strand
ATCCATCCATCCATCCATCCATCCATCCATCCATCCATCCATCCATCCATCCATCCATCCATCCATCCATCCATCCATTTTCAGACACGCTTAATTCCAAGTGGGGTCACAAGTGGTGCTGGTGCCTATCTCCAGCTGTCTACGGGCGAGAGGCGGGGTCCACCCTGTACAGGTCGCCAGTCCATCGCAGATTTTCTTTATCCAAAATGTGAATATTTTGTAAAGTAGTTTGCACCTGAGTTTAAATGTACCAATTACCGCACCTTAAAGTTATTGTGGAGGATTTTCTCGAATTTTTTGAAAGACCCGCCCTCTCCACTTTATAGAAAGCGTGTGCGAGAGCATGCACAAGCCCATTTCCCCTCGTCCACGCTCTCTTTAAAAGTTCTCACAGCTCATACAAGCTTACTGTGTCCGAAAGTCCGCCCTAACCCCTAAATCCCTCAATCACTATATAGAGCGTGTTCTTTATAGTGAACTCAGTCAACTTACTGTTCGGACAGATGATCACTTTCCCATTGGTCCACCCCGCTGTGCCAGCGCCATCTTTGTTATTGGTCCCTGCTGTCAGGTAGCGGCAGCCTATGGTGACAGCGAGCTGCTGTGACAGCAAATCCCATAATGCTTTGGGAGGAGAGCTCTCCACTCAAAGCATTCTGGGATATATCTGCCTCTTCTAAGACCTTTCTTTTCTTCTCATACACTACGTAGACACTTTTTCTCTTACTTTTCGGCCATTTTCAAAGAACTACGTTGAGAAAGAAGAATGACTGAAACAGTTGCTCATCACAAACGCCTCAAAGTGCGCAAGCGCGGAAAAAGATAGCTAGCACGACGAGCACGTATGACTACCTTACGTAAACATATAACCAGAATGACTGACAATTAGGAGGACCACTTATTTAGTTGATCCACCTGGAAATAAAAGATTGTCCTCTATAACTTTCTTTTTTGAGCTTCATGGTAAGTCTTTACATCTCTATGTTCTCCTCCCAGCATTGTTTACACTCTGGTGTTCAGTTTACGTTCTGTATACCATGAAGGCAAAGACCTTAGATGGATAAGGCCTCCTGTTTTGCTCACTTCAGAAATGCAATTGGATTTGCATATGGTTAGTAGCTCAGCTTTGCTCATGATATCAAGTTTGTACATTTTTATTTACACAAAACTTCAGTTGATCTTGCGCATAGTGCCACTCCCAAAGGAGATAAAAATCCTATTTTGTTGGGATCCAGAGGTTTGCTCTCCAGAGGGCGATGTGGATCCCTTTCTGAGGGTTTTTGCTGTCTGTTAGGATCCAGAGGCTTGCCCACCAGAGGGCGCCGTAGATCCTTTGCTGGGAGCTTGTGCTCGTCCGTAACAGTTGATCCCCATCTGCTCATTAAGCTCTCCCTTCATAAGCTGGAAGAGAACTCCACTCTGCTCCGGATTGTTGACTTTTGTCGTGGTTAGCAAGCCTGAGCCACCCTGCCTGTCTGATCATGTAAACCTGTATCTGTACCTGTACCTGAACCTGAACCTAACCTGCCTTGTCCTCTCTGCTTCTCCAGGAAGAATCCTGCCTGTAAGCAATAAACTATAGGACTTTTATCCTGCCTCTGTGTCTGTGAGTTCTGCATTTGGGCTAGTAATTCATGACACATTTTTTATTTCATGATCAAATGAATGTTACAGCATTAGAACCTGCGTTCATTGTTCATAGCTCCACTTCTACCATTGCTTCCTTTTTAAGAAACCTCTCAACTGTGGCCCTACATCTTGAAAAAATCTACACCTATGAATGATGTCTCAGGAGATATTTAAGGGAGTGCATGTTATATTCATGTTTTGCTTTGAACTTTGCAAGCTGGTTTAAAATAGCATATCAACGACTTCAGTTAAATGCAGCCGCACTGGAAGAGAGAAGTGTTCATCAGCATCAGTGGCAATTCTTTTAGCTGATGTTAGACATCCTTTTATCTTCCCACAGTAGAATTGAAAAGAAAAACCTGTGGTTTGTTCACTCACATCAGTGTTGCATGGTATTTGGATATGGTCTGAAAATATATTTATTTTTCAACCTAAAAATTCCTTGCAGACTTAATGTCTTTCTAAAACCTGCATGTATTATGACCTATTTCTGACTCACTTATTTCTCATATGTTTAACAGAGATTGTTAACCGTCTTTCTCAACCCTTTTCTAAAAGTTTCTTTTGAGGTGTAAAATGGTGCAGATGCTCACTAATCTGAGTAAACATATTCAAATTACATTCTCAAAGTTTGCACTTATGTTATTTCTTTAGAATAGCTGTCAAGAATTTAACATTTTTAACAAATATTCGCCATCCTGGACATAAGTTTTGCTGTTTAAACTTTAACATCTGTTTTCTTCCAACACTAGGTAACCACAAGGTAAATCTTTGCCATCAAAGAAAATTTACTTATCCCCGTCTGGTTGCCGCTCATTTAATGATTTTGCAGTTTTGGAGGGAGACATCTTTATGCTAAGCAAACTAGTGACTGTCGAGATCAACGTTTACAATGTGAGTGTGGCAAGTTAGGCCTACAGTATTTACAATCCTATGCAGATATTTAAAATGCCATCATCAAATCCTCCATGTAGACTTACACCGGCCACCACCTGCAACTGGTATCAATATAGTTGGAGGGAAAGCAGACTGTTGCTGCAGAGTAACCATTAGATGTCCCTGAAAATTACACACTGTAGCGTTAAGAAAGTCGCTTTTTGCAGGGGACGTTCTAACATAGTTATTTTCACTTCATTTAAGTTTATTTGTTTGCATCAATTCACAGCACAGGTTATCTCAAGGCACTTTACAGAGACAATTCATCCAAATCAGTCTGATTGGTTCAGAGATTTCTATCTAAGGAATACCAGCTGATTAACCTGACTCCACCAGATGGATTTGCTCCGCATATCCATCTGGAAACCTTCCGTATAAGTAATTTTGGGAAGGGGC
>NW_015152058.1:56784-70263 GCF_000732505.1 Cyprinodon variegatus | reverse complement strand
GCCCCTTCCCAAAATTACTTATACGGAAGGTTTCCAGATGGATATGCTAGTTTCATCGGCTGAAGCCGCCATGTTCTTTAGACTGAACTGTCGCGCTTCTCGTTACGTCACACCTCAACCCGCATCAAAGCCAACGCTGATTGGACGTTCGTTTGGTGAACGGCTCCAAATTTTCTTCAACGGAGAGTCTCCAGACTGATTAGCGAGTGAAATCTTGAAAGCTCGCAAGATCAGGATGGTCTCACGAGGCTACCAGTTGATTGCATCAACTTAGACTACATTCACACAGCAGCTTGAAGTGACCCAATTAAATTTTTTTTTCAGATCTAACATGTATCTGATCTTTTCCTAACAGTCTGAACAACACAGATCTGATTGTTTCCAATGCAACCCAGACCACTTGGCTATGTGGTTCTGAAACCATACATATCTGATCTTTTCAAATGCGACCTGTGTCTGAACAGCCTGTACGCATTCATCTGACCTGAATGCCATTAGTTGCCAACATAGGTCACTATTCTGCATCTTGCTACGCAGAAGTGGCAAGAAAAACAAAAACCATGGCAGACAATAATGCGGAGAGTAGTATTTATGTTTAACCATCTTGAAAAGATTGAGTTTTTAATGTTGGGAAAGCCCGCTAGATGCGCTCCAGCACTACCATCTATGTTTACTTCCGTAAACACAGAGCACACCTGTTTCTGACGTCATTGCGTCCTCTATTCACATGTGGGACACTTAAGCTGTATGAATGCAGTTTACACAGGATATCACATACATGTCGCATGTATTTGGAAATATGAATGACAATGCAAATGAATCGGAATGGAGTGTTAAGGCCTGCAGCGTGAACATAGCCTCATTCACTTGAAAGCAATCCCTGACACAAAGCATGCTTGTAGTGACAGTGGAGACTAAAACTCCCTTTTAACAGGAAGAAACCTCCTGCAGAACCAGAACCAGGCTCACTGTGAGCAGGAATCTGCAGAGGTTCAAGGAGACAGAAGCAGACATACAGAGCGAAGCAGAGATACAGAAGTTAACTGTCAACCAGCTCGACAGGCGCCCCATGCAGGAAACACACAGCCAGGCAGACATGATCCAAGCCAGGTCCCATGTCAGAGGAGGAAAGAGAGCACATACTGTTAGTAATAGAAAGAGAAATAGGGCTACAGTGAAAAACAGTCCAAGCTACAACATCTATAAAGAAAAAGTGTTGATTGCAACAGCACAACTGAGGTGTCAGAGCCAAACAGAAACATACCAGGTGAAGCTACTGTGGTGAGAAAAAACACACACAAAGAGAGGATAAAGTTTAAAGTTGTACTAACAAATACCTCAGAGTGGGAGAATTGAGATAGAATGAAGCAGAATGATGAAAAGGAGTCCCTTAGTCCTTCAGGAGTCTCTAAATCACATTTAATAGTTTTGATTCCAATGGGAGTTATTTAATTTTGATTAGATTATTATCATTATTTACTCCTTTAGAATTCTTTTCTAATTTATTTGATTTTGGTTGTGGGCAAGACTACGATAACAGTAGAGAAGCTGCGGAGAGGTGTGTTAAACTACGACTCTGCCTGCTGGTCTGCACCGTGTTGTGACCTTGGCACTAATGGCTGGCTTAATTGCTCAGTTCATTTACCTGTATAACTCTGCCCCGTTCCTCAGCACTGCTCATCTGATCCACCTGCTCCTGCTTCAATTTAAACTGCTTGGTCTCAGTCGTCAGTGCCAGATTATTCTTGAGCCTTTGTCAAGAGTTTTTTAAAGTTACTATTTGTGCTCTGATTGCCTAATCCTGACCCGTTTCTGTCTTTGGACCTCTGAGTTGCGGACTGAACCTGGATCTGCCTCTTGACTTTGCCCCCGGATTATCCTGCCTTCCTCTTTCATCCGCTCGGATCTGACCTCCTGTCAGTTTTGTGTCCTTCAAGGCTGCTGCCTAGACAGTAGCACTCATAAAAATTTACCCGAAATCCATGAATCCCATAAAATACCACTATGTGAATAACATAGTTAAAGCCCTAAAAAAGTTTCCTTTTCATAATGTAGCCACTCTTAAGTCATCTCATAGATGATGTGTTTTGTTTTTTTGTTTTCATTTCACACCAACAATGCTCTTGAATCCACTCTGCCCTCCTAAACTATTATGACAACAAACAGAACATGTCAAATTTTCTTTATAAAAGATGGTCCAGAGCTGATGCAACATTTACTGAATGAACTAAGTCAGCAATAACTTTCCTTTCTGTCATGCTACACTATCGTATCGTACACTACGTCCGATGTAACACTCAGCTCAGCATGACGAATGCTTGAAAATGAAACTAAGAATTTAAGCCTTTCCTGGTTAATTCACGTATTCATTATTTAATCATTTATAGGTACTCAAAGAGCATTTTTTTCATGACCATTCTAGCTAAAGAACAATGTAGTCCATATTGTTGATCCTTATACTATTCAGAATACTATTGAGCTATTCAAAAGAGGAGCACATCAAAAGTGACACATACACTCTAGAGACAAGGAAGAAAATAGTAACTGAGAAAATACCCTTTTTTGTAGATGTTTTAGAGCACATACAATAAAAGGGAACAGTGCAATAACATCTTAAACACTGCGTTGACTCTAGAGGTCTGCTATGGCACTGCTTATCCCAGATTGACACTTTTAAATGTGTTGATCTTCTCCAATCAGAGATGTCACAGCAGGTGCTCTGCGTTTGACAGCTGATGGAAAGCTCCTGCATCCACCACTGATTGGGAGGTCTGAAAGGAGTAATGTGGCTTCTAATCCGTGAAAACCCTGGTGAAGTTTTTTTTCCCCTCCATTTGTAGAATCATTGATTTTATTCAGCCATTGAAATCAAATCCATCTGAATTGCAGTTGCTATTTCAATTTGGTTTAATGTTTTATATTTGTAGCTGTTTTCTGGTTAAATATGGGTTAAACAAAGCAAACCGTGACCATGTTGCATTTGATTTTCAACCAGCGAAAGGAATACTCGAGGATGCCTGGTCAATGTTGGCATGGAAATCAATCAGATGGGTGTGAAGAATGAATCTGATATGTTATTATTAGAACAAAAGGGGGAATTTGTCTATCCCTTATGCAGAAACACATGTGCACTGGCACAAAGGTAGTGCCTCCATAGGGTATTGTTTGCACTGAAGAAATTAGATCATTCCTGAAGCCCTCGAGGTCACATTTCCTCAGAAGAGCGAAGAGGAGGAAAACACGGACGAAGAGATTTACAGCATTTTTAGGCTGGGAGATGAGATGAGGGAGGAAGAGCGGGTGAGTGCGTGTTCAGAGAGTAAAGCATGAACATAGATAAGATGGGGGTGAGGCTCATGGCATGTAAGAGGAGCTGAAGAAGAGGGGGAGGAAAGGGAGACAGGCCAACTGCCCTGTTGCATTTTTATTAGGTCTGAATTTGAGGCACCATGGGAATGTAGAGAGAGTTCGCCACACAAAGACGACATGTCACCTTATCACGTCGTCTTGCCCTTGTCTACTCCCTTTCATATCCCTTCACCTTTTTTTTTTCTTTATTTCTCTAACCTCTTTTGGCCTTTTGTTATCTTATCGAACTTGGAATGACTCCAAACCTGAAACCTGATTGAAAAAACACCTGTATTTTCTTCTGATCTCACAAAGAATTTCATGAAGCATAAGGGCAAGGTCTCTCTAATTCTTGCAGACGTTAAACAGACAAAAAGGAATGTTTTTCTGCTTGAAAGCAAACAACACAATGAATTCCCTTAATTAATATGCCTGTCTTGTTAAAATATAGACAGACATCTTTATTTTAAAGAATCCTTTTATGAAAGAAAAAAAAAAAGTCCTTCTGTGGCCTTGAAAACATAGCAAACTGGAGTCTGGATGGAGCGTTGTTGCCCTCTGGTGATCACATCAAGCAGCACAATGAATGAGATTGCTTGTTTGAGAAATGGGTTCCCTGCTTGCTTTAATCAGTCTATATTACAGATGCCTACCATTTCAGAGTATCTTTCTTCACTATATTTCCTCTTTATGTACATGTGACAGATGAAGCACAAGTTTGAATCCACTTATCACAGGTCCTCCCACTTGTGCCGGACTCCATCTCCATATTCATTTGGCTGCATCACACTACCCTGAGGTTACAGAGCCCTGCTATCAGTGGAACTCCCTGATTAGTCTCCTCTGTCTCCGGCTTTGAAGTCAGTAATCATATTCAGCAGTCCTGGACGGCATTGAATGTGAATTATAATGAAGGTTGAGGTTTGAGATTGGTTTGGAAATAGAGTGGGATGCCACAATGAGAGTGTTATGCAGGACATTTATCAATATGTGCACCACAACAATAACAGAAAACTAAACCAACACAACTTGAGAGGCATAAATACACTGTTCAGGATATTAACTGATGCTGCATGCATGATTGAGTGTTTATAGGGTTTGAACTTGTTTTAACTGGGATATTATGAGATATACCAACACAGGAATGTTGATTAGAGGTATTTTCATATTTATTTTATCTCAAAAGTGTGGCGGTATTTGTATTTAAATCCTATTTTCGCTAAAATAAAAGCAGCAAATTTTGGAGGTGTGTCTCCAATAGTTTTAAACATCGGAGAAAAAAAATATGTAGAAGAGTTTTTCCTAAAACCAAATTGAGACACATATAATTCATCTGTAAAAAGTATTGCTGATGAAGGTTCTCAGTCATCCAGGTCATAGTCATTCTGTTTAAAAAGAAATATCCACTGGAAACCAAGTCCAGTGGATATTTTTTTGGTGGATATTTTTTTTTTTAATTATTTTTACTGAATTTAAAGTATTCATATCTATTTTTAGCTGAACCAAAACAAAAACATCAAGCATTTTGGGATATTACAGATCGCTGTTAAAAAAACAAAACAAAACACTTTCTTAACTAGCAACGTGTTGATAGGTAATGGTCATTTGCAGTTTTGAAGAAATGAAGATTTTGTCCTTCAACTTGAAAAACATGCTTAAATAATGGTGATTCTGAAGCTGCCAGACAGATTACATGCATTCTATATCCTTTGGAGTTTTAAAACCTGCTTTAATAAATATAACTGTTACTTTCTGATAGTCAGAAAAAAATCTTTTATTGCTTATTACTACGTAGTCTGGACTCAGTTATTTAGGTCTGGACTTTGATTGGGTCATTCTAACATACAAGTAAGCTGTGGTTTAGACTTCTTTCAGAGGTAACTCTGATTTATTACCAACCATTCTGACATTTTGATGTACATTATCTAAAGATTAGTCCCCCCCTCTTAAAGCTGTAGTGGAGGGAGTTCTTTTTCCGGGTGGATCATCAAAATAAGTGATGCTCCTAATTCTAAATCATTGTAGTGAAATGTTTACGTGCTCATCCCCATTTTCACTTACCGGTGGTGATTCTGACATAGTGGAAAAGTTTCAAATCTTCTTTTGGAAAGTAAGCTTGTATGAGGGATGCAACTGCAACTTTTAAACAGAGTGTGCACGAGGAGAAATGCGCTCATCCATGCTTTCGCATGCGTTTAATAGGCGTTCCCTCTCGGGAGCGGGTACTTTTTTTTTTTTAAATGGAGAGGGTGAATCTTTTCAAAAAAATTGCCAAAATCCTCCACTATACTTTTAATTAAAGGAATATATATGACATTAACTTTCTGCTTTTTTTGCCATCAGGATTTTTTCCTTACACTCAGTATTTCTATCTTTTGTGTAGACACCTTTCTTGCTATACCCAAATTGTTTGTTTTAATTTGACTTCTGATTATTTACTTAATTTTTTTTTTTTGCCAGCTCCTCTTCCTTTGAAGGCCATTAGTAAACCTTTTTTTTCTCTTTTTTTCCAATGTGCTTTTTTGTCATTACACTGTCACAAGAACAGAACATTGAAATTAACTCTAAATAAAGAAAAAAATCAAGTACTGTTCCACTGTTATCCAATCTAAATTCAGAGTTTTTTTTTAACCTTTGTATTAGTAACACAAAAAACAATATTTTTCCATGGGAACCAAAATTGAAACTGATAATACCTGTGATTTATTTTTTCATAAAGTAGAAATCTGTATATATTTATATTTTTCATTACACCGTTATAATCCTTTTTAAAAACCCAGGAGATGTCTCAGATTATATTTTCAACATTTTAACTATAACTGAAGGAAATTTGGACTGAATCAGAGGGAGCATATTTGTTCCACATAAGTTTTAGTGGGCAGTATTCCAGGCACAGCTGCCATTTTGGCAGTTTACCCAAATCTGCTAAAAGTATTTTTTTTTCACTCCATGAAAACGAATGTTACCAAATAAAAGTGCTGTTTTTCATTGTAGAACTGATGTGACAGAGCGTTTATCCATTTGCAGAGTTTAATGTTTTTTGTAAACTTTGTAAACTTCGTTCATAACATAAACTCATGTGTAAATCACCTATGACTACCACTTGGCAACGCTGAAAGAGATGTGTGATTAGTTGTTGCAATGTTGAGATTCTCCTGTTCCAGTGAATGTCAGACATGAGGGAGCGAGGCAAGAACATAAATATTTCAGTAGAACTCATTCCAGTACATTAAGCCCTGCTCATACTGGTACATGTATGAGCAGGGCTCAAGGAGTTAATCATAAACTGTTTTAATATTAAAAGATCTGTTCATCCAAGCTGTAGACCTCTCTGGCTCCTCCAGAGTTACCATAGGCTTCATGGTTGCTGCTGTGAATGTTTAGGATGAGGGGTTTCAGCTGTGAAAATAACATGCAACACTTACCTGCAAATAGATAAAATTGATTAACTCTGTAGTTATATATTGATATTAGAAACTGCATCACTTTTAGCCACCAGGGGGCTCCCCCTGAAGGTCAGTTTATTTTATTTTTTTTAGATTATGCCCTAGACCAGGGGTAACCAATAAAAAACCAACGTCATCCGAATAATGAAAGTCCTCAACCAGTAAAAGTCCAGAGACATTTTCAATTAAAATCTGATACTTTAAACAGAATTTAACACGGAAATAAAAAGCAGGTTTTTATGCATCCTTGTTAAACATTAAATTTTTCAATACATTTTTTTGTTGAAAAAATATAACATTTTTCCATTTTAAAATCTAATGTTTTTTGAAGTAGAAAACAACAATCATTTAGTTTAGTATATTGACAATTTCCTGATTCACATCTTCTATAAAACACCTGAAGTTTTTATTTTATTTTATTTTTTTTATGGCTTATTGAGAGAAGTGGGCTTTAGGCAATAAACAATAATTTAATTCGTTCTCAGCTATGGCTCAAACTGTACAACAAAATTGCTGAGTTTAGAAGTTCACAGCAAACCATACATGTTATTGCACTGTGTGGCCCAGTGATCTGTTGTGATGTAACTGCTCACACTGTATGTCCAAAAACAACCCTTCAGACCTAGCCCACTAGAGAGATGGCACTGATTGGTAATGTCAGAAAAGAAGAAGAATTGCTTTGTTAGCAATGCGTACAGCCCAAGCTTGAGATAAATCAAATTAAAACAATATAAAGATCTGGCCGGGGACAACAGATGAAAAATATCCTTTTGGCTAATTCTGGTGCATTTGCAGGAATTCTTATTAATGTACTCTGTCCCTATCAAATAAATAAATCTAAATCAGCCTATAGTTCTGCTTCAACAGAGATTAGTTCCAACCATTTGCATTTCCAGCTCCACAACACAGACCTGGGGCTAATAACTCCGTTAAATGAACAGGATAAAGGGTTTTTACTTTCTAAACCCTGATTATCAATTTGTAATCATGTTTCATTATTATCCAACTGTACGACTTTTAATTGGGAGGTGTTAGTGAGTGGCCGATCACCCCTTGCTACCCCTTGTATACTCTACAATAGACGGCGCACTATGAGGCTGAAACTCCTGAGCCTGATCCAAAAAATTCTCACATGACTGATAAAATCCTCCCTAAAAGGGATGATCAGTTTTTGCCTAAAAAGGGTAAAATAATCGTACAATGTATGCCTGCCATAAGTATGTTAAAGGGGTCATAGAATGATTCTATAGGGTATTTGGTATTGGTCCTTAAGGTCTCTGAATAGGGTGTGTAACATTGGTTAGGCTGAAAATGGCATATTTGCTGTTCTATTAGCCCTAATGCAAGCCTGGTTCAATCAGAATCAGAAATACTTCTATACTAAATACTAATCCGAGAGGGAAATTACTTTTCTTACTCGCTCCAGTTACAGTTTTATATATATATACACCACACCACCCCCAGCCACTGAGGACGGGCGGCTCATGGCTCTCTGCTGAGGTCCAGTCCAGTCAGCGGCCCAGCAGTCAACACTTCANATATATATATATATATATATATATATATATATATACATCCAACTACACAAGATAAAAGCCAGCAACAAGCACTCACTCACTGAACCATCAAAGTTTTTGATATGGTAGGGTGACCAGATTTTCTCTTTTCCCGTACATGTCCTACTTTTCATACCTAAAAAAAAATGTCTGAGGTGAATTTCAAAATCGTCCGGGATTTTGGTCGACTAAAGTGCTGCCGTCAGCTCCGGGGCTGGTCGGGGAACCTTGGCAGACAGGGTCAGGAGCCAGTGGGGTACGGAGCGAACGAACTTGACCCGGTGACCGTAGCCTGCCTTACCGGCCCCCAGCCACTTAGGACGGGCGGCTCATGGCTCTCTCCTGAGGTCCAGTCAGCGGCCCAGCAGTCAACACTTCATACAAATGGTCAGTCCTCCCTGCCCAGAGATTCTGTGGGCATGTATGCTAGGGACATTCAAAACAAGCCTATACAGTAGTTACTGCAACAGTGAAGTAGAATAGCGCCTCGGCAGGCAGATCAGGGGGGATCAGTGGAAGATTCACGCATTTGTGACTCATGCAAAAACAGAATAGAGTCACTCTTGTTTCTGACTGCAGACGCAGGCTGCAGCTCCTGTGTCTGAGTTCCTGGGTTTTGGAGGAGGGAGGGACTCGCTCACTAACTGCTTGCTGAAGACGGGACTCAGAGCTATCAGCACTCTATGTGTTTTTAAGTCTCCAACATGACAGGAAAAAGTCACTAGATTTTTCGTTGATCGCTTTTTGATAAAAAAAAAAGAGTGATCTGAATAGGCTCTAAATATAGAAACAAACTCACTGAGTCAGCAACAATAGAAGCAGCCTTGCTGTTTATTTTTATATTGCTGGGCCGGCAGAGCTAGTATTATGAGGGCAGCCGCATGACGACATGAGGTCGCACTTTTAGACACACCCCAAAAAAAATCCTAAAACAGCAATGTTGAAAACAAACTTTATTTCAGTGCAATCCTCAAAGGCTTGGAGAATGTTTACATTTGTAGAAAAATACATTTATGACATTTATGTATTTAGAAAAAAGAAAATAGGGTATTCTCTTTAGATATGTTTTTGAAATGACACCTGCTCATTTAGGGCTGCGTAGTGATGCAGTGGGTAGCACTGCTGACTTGCAGGAAGATGGTTTGATTCCTGGCTCGGGGTCTTTCTGGATGGAGTTTGCATGTTCTCCCTGAGCATGCATGGCTTCTCTCCAGGTACTCTGGCTTCCTCCCACAGTCCAAAGATCATGACTGTTAGGTTAATTGGCTTCTCTAAATTATTCTTAGTTGTTAATGTGTGCAAGAATTGTTGTTTGTCTCTGTGTTGCCCTGTGATGGTCTGGAGACCTGTCCAGGGGTACTGCGCCTCTCGCCCATTGACAGCTGGAGATAGGCACCAGAACCCCTTGTGACCCTGCTTGGGATAAGCGTGACATAAAATGGATGGGTGGATCTGCCCATTTATGTCTTTTTGTAAATTTATTTTGATTATATAATTGATTGATAACTGATACAAGCAGCCAAAATGAGTTTCCTCCATAGTTTGTCTGGGTGCTTAAAAAAAAAAATCGAGAAGTTTGTAGCTTTAGCCAAAATGCAGAGGTTAAGGCAGAGATGATTTCCTGAAGATTCAATGTAGCCAAAGTACAAGTCCAAAATTAAACATCACAGGAACACCAAAACAGAATTACCAGGAGTTGAGCGACAGCAGCTAATGAAGATATGACATAATATCAACAATGCAGCAATGAAAAACTGCAGAGGAAGGGTATATATACACTGAGGAGGAGACTAACAGGACAATGATTGGAGTGATGATCTGAGTGGGAACAGGTGTGCAGAGAAAGAACCAGAAGAAAACCAAAGGGAAGGAAGGTGACACTAGGGGGCAATGGAGAGTAACTGGAAAATATAACCTAAAGATAACTGTAAATAATGAATGACAAAATAAAACTAGAGAACAGACTAAGGACTGCTGAATAGGAGATAACTGAAGTAAACATCTAACATGAACAATAAAACTAAGAAGTGATTCAAAAAAGATAACTCTTAACAGTACAAACAGAATAACATAAATCCAAGCTTAAGTGAAAAAACAAAGACAAGGCAGCTTTATTTGTAAAGCACATTTCAGCAACAGGGGAATTCAAAGTGCTTTACATAAATTCAGTTAAAAAAATAAATAAAACACAGAAGAAACAGTTAAAAATAAAAACACAATAAAACACTAGCATAAAAAACTAAAGAAATGCACGTCATTTAGAGAAAGGCAACATTAAAAAGAAAGGTCTTCAGCATTGATTTAAAAGAACTGAGAGTAGCAGCTGACCTGCAGGTTTATGGGAGTTGATTCCAGATGTGAGGACCATAGAAACTGAAAGCTGCTTCCCCCTGTTTAGTTCTGACCCTAGGAACAGAAAGTAGACCTGTCCCAGATGACCTTAGAGCTCTGGAGGGGTCATAGTGTACTAGCAGTTTAGAGATGTATTTTGGCCCTAAACCGTTTAGTGATTTATAAAATAGCAAAAATACTTTGAAATCAATTCTTTGACACACAGGAAGCCAGTGTAAGGACTTCAGAACTGGAGTGATGTGATCCAGTCTCTTGGTCTTAGTGAGGACTCAAGCAGCAGCATTCTGAATCAGCTGCAGCTGTCTGATTTTTTAGGGAGACCTGTAAAGACCCTCATACAGTAGTCAAGTCTACTGAAGATGAAAGCATGGACAACTTCTTCCAAGTCCTGTTGACACATAAGTCCTTTAACCCGTGATATATTCTTAAGTTGATAATAGGCTGACTTTGTAATTGTCTTAATCTGGCTTTTAAAATTCAGGTCAGAGTCCATGACTACACCAAGATTTCTGGCTTCGTCAGTTGCTTTTAACATTGTTGTTTGAAGCTGAGCGCAAACCTTTAATCGTTCCTCTTTTGCTCCAAAAACAACCACCTCAGTTTTTCCCTCCTTTTTCCCTAAGAAAGTTCTGGCACATCCAGCCATTAATTTGTTCTATGCACTTAGTCAGTTTTTGTATTTGACTATAGTCCCCTGGCGATAAAGTTATATAAATTTGTGTGTCGTCCGAATAACTATGGTAACTTATTTTGTTGTTTTCCATAATCTGAGCCAGTGGAAGCATGTAGATGTTAAACCGAAGAGGTCCCAGAATGGAGCCTTGGGGAACTCTGCATGTCATATTTTATATGCTCAGATGTGTAATTACCTATTGACATAAAGTAATCCCTATCCTGTAAGTAGGATTTAAACCAGTTTAGTACTGAGCCAGAGAGCCCGACCCAGTTTTTCAATCGGTCTATTAATCTGTTGTGGTCAACCGTGTCAAATGCAGCACTGAGATCAAGTAATACCAAGACTGAAATTTTGCCATTATCTGTGTTAAGGTGGATGTTTTTAAATACCTTAACGAGAGCCGTCTCAGTGCTGTGGTGTGGTCGGAAACCCGACTGAAAGGCATCAAAACTGTTCTTTGGTGACAAGAAATAGTTGAGTTGTTGAAAACCTGCTTTTTCAATGATTTTACTTAAAAATGGAAGGTTTGAAATCGGCCTATAGTTGCTTATTCGGGATGTGTCTAGATTGTTCTTTTTAAAGAGTGGCTTGATTACAGCAGTTTTCAGGGCCTGTGGAAAGATACCTAAAAGAAGAGACATGTTCACAATCTGTAGAAGATCAGACGCTAAACAATTTGAAGCATTTTTGGAAACACCCGTTGGTAGAATATCAAGGCAACAAGAGGAGTTTTTCAGATGTTGTATAATGTCCTCCAGGTTTTTATGGTTGATCGCATGAAATTCTGTCATATTGGAACTAGTTCTGCTTGAACACTGTCACAACACATATCCTGTACTTGATATGGAGGCACTGGCTCCAAGTGAAAACTAAACAGAACCATGTTCGGGGATTTGGTTAGGATGCCTTCTGGACGCCTCCCTGGTTAGGAGCTCAGGGCACGTCCCACCAGGAGGAGCCCCAACAGGGAGACCCAGGACACACTGTAGGGACCTGGCCTGGGATTCCCCCAGAGGAGCTGGCCCAAGTGGCTGGGGAGAAGGATGTCTGGGCCTCCCTGCTTAAGCGGCTATTCCTGCGACCCGATCCCAGATAAGCGGGAAAAGATGGATGGATGATCTAACTGTGCATTTTATTATTTCATGCAATATTGTATAATCTATTCATGTTTTAGATTAATAAATGATCCGTTATGATTTCCATTGACATGTTGTCACTTTTGATCTTGTCCTTTCTTCACTAACTTGTAGTGTTTCTCTTTTGGCAAAGGATTTTATCTTGTCACTCATTGATGAAGCAGCGATTTGGTAGGTGCACAATTAATACTTTTCCTATCAACAGATTCTCCCACATGAGCTCTCCCTGTTATACTTGCCGGATCTGTTGCTACTTGTGAACTACCTGTAGGTGTGCGGTTGAGCCTTACTTTTTACATTTCCACCAATGAATTGAAGTATCCCATAGGATGTTAAAAATATCTCATTACTTAACCCTGCTCTAAACTTCTCCCTGACTTTATCCACTACCTGCATGCTGTGTATTTTGGTCCTGCAGTTCAAGATTAGCAAAAGGGCAATCAGAGGACAAATGGTGGAGACGGATAGTTTAGGTGGCTTGAACGATTTCATGGTACTGCTGTTAGCCATGCTGTTGCAGACCTTGGGTTATTGTCACTCAGTTTATATATTCTCCTTGTACAAGCATGTGTACTCTCTGGGTACTCTAGCTTCCTTCCATAGTCCAAAAAAAAGACTTTTGTCTCTTGTTTGGTGTATCTGAATCAGGTAGATGTATGAATCAATAAATTGTGTAAAATAATTCAAGATTACCTGAAAAAAAAAAAAAATATATATATATATATTCTATTTTTTATTTATTTATTCAAAATAGAATATATATCTATATACACACACTGGCCACTTTATTAGGTACACCTGTCCAACTGCTTGTTAACACTTAATTTCTAAGCAGCCAATTACATGGCGGCAACTCAGTGCATTTAGGCATGTAGACATGGTCAAGACAATCTCCTGCAGTTCAAACCGAGCATCAGTATGGGGAAGAAAGGTGATTTGGAAAGGTGATTTGAGTGACTTTGAAT
>NW_015152058.1:48321-56752 GCF_000732505.1 Cyprinodon variegatus | reverse complement strand
TATATATATATATATATATATATATATGTATTCTATTTTTTTTTATTTATTCATTTATTTATTTTGCCAAAAACCTTCTTGCTAAGTTATAAAAAAGTTTTTTCCCTTTCGTAGAACTATTTTTTTTTTTTTCAGTATGAGAAGCATTGGCCAGCCTACACTGCAAAAAGTGTCCACCTAACTAAGTCTTACAATCTTAGATCTCTTTTCAATTAAGTTTTGGCTAAAAATCTTTGGAACAAATGACCTTAATATGATAAACATTCAACCTCCTTCCTGATTAAAAAACACCCCTATTTTAAGTACCATTTTGTGAGTGACCACTTTATTGTCTCCATTCTATTCAATTAGTCTTAATTTATGTCTTGGTGCACTGTCCTTTAATTATATATAAATTTTTGCAGACTTTTTGGTGAAACATGTTTTTAAATGTACTTTACAAATAAACTTGACTTGATTTAAAAAAAATAAATAAAATATTAATGACAAATTACATTAAAGGAAGACAAACAGAATCTAATTGTTAAGGATCTGTAATTTAAGTATAGACTGTTATCTCCATCTGCTGTCACTGATGAGCATTTACATCTAAATCCATTTTCTACTTTTAGACCAGCAGGTGGAAGCAAATACCAACATCTCTCCACATTTGAGTCTCACACAGTAACTCATTAATGTTGGCAGTTACAAAGTCATTAAACCTTAAGCATCCCTCTCAACTGTTGAGGTTAACTGCTATCTGCAGATCAATATCTAAGTGCGTGTGTGTGTGTGTGTGTGTGTGTGTGTTGCCTCATTGGTGGTGAGAACGAGGGCAGAAGAGCTACAGGAGGTTGAGTGCCAGTAATGGGCCCTAATCAGGGATAAATGTTGACACAGTCGCACACATACAGGATGTGCACAAATCTGCAGTGGCCGGAGATAATTTGGCAGCGCAGAATGAGATTATCGCTGGTGAGGTGATTAATGAGCATCTCGTCTGCTGATAGCTAACAGTCACCACTATGGCGTACTCTGCTCCCGCTTGAGTTCAATGCAAATACAAAACATTTAATTCAACACCTGCTGCTACAGTTGGCGTCTGCTCACCATGTCACCATATTTTAGCTTGGTTTGAGTGACTGCTGATATCAAACATTGGTGTTTATTCAAGCATGTTTGTTTGGGGGAATTTTCTGCAGAGTGTGCATGTGCAGCAGGGCATTATATTGGAAGTGAATCGACCCTCTGGTGTTCTGTGATTCATTGCAGAGTTTATTTATAAGCATTACTACAATAGGAAATACCTAAGAAGGCAGGTAATATAAGGGAGAGAGTTTTTGTGTCATTGATAATTTGCCTTATGAACAAAATGATGAAGAATTTGAATGCATAATTATTAAGATCAATACCTCTGCAAAAAATGCATTGTTTTAAATGAATTTTACCTCACCGCAAATGTTTGCTTCTAGGATATCCAGACAAAAGGAGAAAAAAGGTGTTATTTTTGTCACCGAATTTAACTTGTCTATAAGCGTACAGTATGTTAGGGCCATACTGCTTCTGTAAAACTACAAGTTTGTCTTGGCTAATCTTAACAGGGATTGGATAATACCAACAAATTTTATTACAGAAAATAAAGGTCAAAAGAAGAGAGTTTTTTCATAAAAAATACACATTCATATTTTTCCAGGTCTGGTTTAGTTTATAACTAAATGTGTTCAGTCTCCATGGGGCGCCAACCATTTTAAAAATGACTCAATTCATGTCTTTTTTGTGTGGAAATTTCCCTCTTTAAAATAGTTTTACGGAATCTAGTTGTTTTCTACTAAGAGGAGACATTGATATTTGACTATGATAAATTGTTGTCTAGATTCCAAAATGTTTTTCTCACGGTAAAAAGTGTTCATCTAACCAAGTCTGAAAAACTTACATCTAACCAAAAATTTGATCTTGGTCTTGTTTTGAGATTGTTTAAAAGAAAAAGCTAATTCTGTTAGATGATTGACCTACTTTTGATACAATTCTACAAAAAAAAAGTGCAATAAACTGTTCGTACAGTAATATATTTGCACTTTGCAGGACTGATTGTTCTGAGAATTTATATCATGATTTCAAAGTCGTACCTTTGTCTTATTGCACTAGATTTTTGCATTATTTTTAATAGAATCTCCTTAAAAAAGGATATATCATTTAACAGAATGTGCTCTTGATCATTACTATCAATTTCAAAAAAAGAACAAAAGAACAAAAAAAGAAATTTGGGCTAGATGCAAGATTTTAAGACTTGGTTAGATGGACAATTTTTGCAGTATAAAACTGTCGTCTGATGTCAATCTGGATCAGAAACACAACCAAGAAACATGAGGTCTGACATAAAAGAAACTCACAGAAATATTAGACTGTATGCCAGATTGAATCTTTTCTAAGATTAATTATCTTCTTATTTCATCCCAAAATTACAATAGAGTTACAACATTAGCATTGCATTAAATTCATGAGGATTAAAATTTTTTAAGGGTGTGAAATGCAAGTAGTTGACCCAGAAGCCTCTTATATCCAACTCCTGATTTAAAACAACTGGTGGCTCCTTTACAACCATAACCTGGTTAAATCTTTGTATCGCCTGCAGGCGTAAAGCAGCACGCCATCCATACAATTAACTATATTTGTTGTGTAACTTAATTGGTGTGCAACTCAAATAGGAACAGAAAGAGGGACAAAAACAAGAATAAATAATGCATCAATCTGAATTCATTGCTGTAGCTAAAACTATTTCATATATTAATATAAAATAATTTATGTCTGGTTTAGAATATAATGCAAAAGACAATATATTTTTTCCCTAAAAAATTACTCCCCTTTATTTTATTTGTTTTATTATATATAATTTTGCTTTTTAATATTAAACAGCACTAAGAGACTTACATTGGATCCGTTGGTGATGAAGATAAAGAGGAACGATTTTGACAGGTAGCGTCAGCACTCTTAAACTTGATCACCTTAACAGATGTTGGCTTCCACCTGAATTTATTATTTTTACTAAGTTATGGGACAGGTGAGGGCTAGCATAGAATATTGAATGTTGCACAGCTCACCTATTATATTCCATGGTCCTAACCCACTTAGTGCTGAACTGAGCTGTTTCCCCATCTCTGCGTACAGAGACACCTACATCAGATAATGCTCTCTAAAAGTCTCCATCGTGAGCTGTTTGAAGCAGCTCCAGTGAACCACAGCCCTCCCCCAGTCGTCGCCTCTTGTTCCCCGAGAGCTGTGGCATATGTGCCGGGTGGCGGGGTCAGGGTGAAGGGGTCTCCTCCATCTCCATATAGGCTGTAGGCTACAGCTGCTCCTATGAGATTTGGTGCTTCAAACGCAGAGGTTTTGGTTTAGAAGTCTCTGTGCATGTGTGTTTGTGTGTGAGATAAGGGGATAGAGACATCTTCACGGTGTAGAAGTCGAGGGATTATCCCATTTCTGCTGTATTAAATACAGAGATGGGAGGAATAGTGGGAGAGTTCAGCTGGTGCTGCAGTGCCCAGCATCACTGCAACATTTCACCTACACAACAGCAGACCTGACTTAGAAGGCCTCGTTAACAGCTGCGATACCGACACCGTGCTGCATGGGGCAGAGTAAAAATCCTAAAGCTGTGTTTCCCCTCCCTTTTAACGTAGAACAAACTGATAATGATCAATTATTTTAAATCCCATTTAAAACATAAACTAATTAACTGAAGAAGTACAACAAGATTCAGGTGCAGTGTTTGATTCAATTCAGTTTATTTATATAGTGCAAATTCACAGCACATGTCATCAGCCTTTCTGAAAAAAGTCTAACAGAGAAACACATCTGGATGATTTACCGACATGACCTTCCAAAGGTGATCAGAAGATGTAACGTACTCGGCCCTCCTCAGCAGTGGTGGCAAAAGTACTTGAACAATACTTTAGTAAAAGGATTGATACTCATAGTCAAATCTTAAGCAACTACAAAATAAAAGTTACTCAGTCAATAATCTACTCAAGTTATAGTGTTGAAGTACTGTTTTGAAAATACTTAAGTATTCAAAAGTACATGCATTTAAAAGTAAATATGTATTCTAATATCAGTACATTTATGTCTAATTATTTAGAGTAGTTTTAAAGAAATGACATCAAATGAAATGGAATTTATATCAGACAATTTTGACAAACAACAATAAATAAATAAATCAACTTAAAAAAATATTTCAAACAAACAACCAAATAAAAAAAAGAGAGACTAGTTAACATTAAACCAAACAAAACTCCAATATCCAAACAAACTAAATTCACCTGAAATTAAATAGAAACAAAACCCTCCACAAAATAAACCTGTCAGTATATACAGCCAGAGAACTGATAGTGATGAATGTAAATTGTCTGAAAAGGGGTATTTTTCATACCCCCTCTCCTTCTAATTGCACTTAAAGTAACTTAAAGTAAACTAACCTTCCTCTTAAACTTCCATGGTTTTTATTCAATATTTACACAAACAAAAGGAAAAATACATACACACACACACATATATATATATATGTATATATATACGCGCACAATTATATACATGTATACACACATATATAAATATATACATCTACACATATACATGTAAACGTACACATGCATACCTACACAGACACATGCCAAAATCCACATTAAGAACCTTGTAACTTTCAGAAACCACCTGATGAATTGATGTGTGACTTTGCCCAAAAATCTAAACCACTTGTTAAGAAATTCAGCATAAAAATGGCAGAAAAAAAAAATAAAAATAAGATACAGCTATTTTGATTATGATTTTTTTTATTTATTTAAAAACAAGCCAAAAAGAAAATGATTCTCCTCACACTTTCACTATGGAATAGAGGTTTAAGGTTAAATCTATTACCACAAAGGAACTACAACTGTAATTTGAGAGCTAATCCTACTAACATTAACAACAATATTTAAAATATTTCCCCAAAACAGGGATTTTTAATATTAATATTTAATATTTTTAATATTAAAGAGGAAAAATGGTCAAAACACACATTTTTTGCAGATTTATAATTAATGTGCTATTTCCAACATTGTTCCATATTTTATTTCAATTACATTTCCTGTTAGAAAATAAAATGTCTTCCTTGAGAATAAGTAGGCATGGTAAACGCCTGGTTACTCAGCTTCTGTTAAATAATGTTTATGAGCCAAATTAATTTACATTGGAGACATTGGCATTGTACTTCTGCACCAAAAAAATTTCAAATAAAGAAATTCTCAAGAATAATATAGTCAATAAAAACATTTTCTCCTCAGTACATTTATATGCATACATATTAAACTTTTTTTAATAATAAAGATCAACTGAGAGGTTTTCTAAATTACTTTCAGGTCACTAGGTCATTAAATTTGTTTTTTGGAGACTTTTAAATGAAATATTTCAGTTCATACAAGTTCAGGTATTCTCTAGCATTAAAACCCACCAAACAAACAAAAGAAAAGCTAAATGGATGAGCAAATAGATTAATCTTTGATCAACTAAGATAAGTATTTAAAACCACATCTATACCCTAACCACCCGAGGACAGTTATTTATATTTTCTTTCTTTATTATTATTATTTAACATTTTTTTAGAAGTCAAGAGAGAATAAAATTACCTGTGGCTGAAACAAATCAAACAAAATAATCAAAATTCTAAGAACTGAAAACAGATAGCTCCTAAACCCCATCCCCTAATTTTTCATTAAATCACAATTATATCTCTAACTAAAGGAGCTATTGTAACAACTTCAATAATAACCTATTTTAATGCAAAGACATTAAAAGGTATGGTAGAGGATTTTTGCAATTTGAAAAAAAAAAAAAAAACACCCTCACCACTTAAAAAAAAAGCACATGCACAACCCTGTACCCGCTTCCGAGAGGGAACGCCTATTAAACATGTACGAGAGCATGCAGGAGCCCATTTCTCCTCTTGCACGCTCTGTTTAAAAGCTGCTGTTTGCATCGCTCATACAAGCTTACTTTCTAAAAGAAGATTTGCAATTTTTCCACTATGTCAGACTCGTCAAGATATAACCAGAATGATTGAAAATTAGGAGGACCGCTTATTTTGATGATCCATCCGGAAAAAGAACATCATCCGCTATACTTCTTCTTTGCTGTTCATTTTCATAAAGATGAACCTGAAAGAAAATAAAGAAAGAAGAGAATAGAAGGAA
The DNA here is from genome assembly GCF_000732505.1 of Cyprinodon variegatus. Classification (NCBI taxonomy): domain Eukaryota; kingdom Metazoa; phylum Chordata; class Actinopteri; order Cyprinodontiformes; family Cyprinodontidae; genus Cyprinodon; species Cyprinodon variegatus. The sequence continues at coordinate 50,546 of NW_015152058.1, read as the reverse complement.
CAGGGATGTCTTTAGTCTGCAGATGCCTCCAGGAGCAGACAGCTTCGTAACTAGCCTTTTCCAACACACTGGTTTTGGTCTGAAGTTCCACTGAACAAACCAAGCCTTTTGCATCAGCTTTGACTGCCAGGACTCTCCCCTTCTGCGAACATCCTCTGGGTACAGTAGCAGCTGCAATCACGACAATGAGATGTTACTTTTCAGTCTCTTCCACTTTTGTATTTCCTACAAGTAAGGGCAGATAATCAGAGATCCATCTTTTCCAAAAGAGTCCCAGGCATCACTCATTTGAAAGAACAGGACTTACCATCAAATATGAGGTGCATTATCCTAGAGCTTCTCTGTAAAATGAGAGAGCTGCAGAAAATTAGCCCGTGGCCTGCAGGAACACAGAGGTCAGAGGGCATTATTCACTGATCTTGTTGTTTTTACTGAAAAAAAAAAAAGTTAAAGTTGCATTTGATCCACTGTTTGGTAACATCAAAGACTTTCAACAGTTGAAATTTCACCGTTCAGCAGCATCAGGTTGAAATAGAGCCATTGCTGGTTAATCTTGCATGAGGCATGTTTGAGTCTGTTTACACAAGATGAACCAGACGACCCTTATTCAACAGCTCTGACAGCACCAACAGGTTTACCAAACAGAAGCAAAGGGAAAGTTGCTTTGATACAAATGTTCTTGCAGGGAAAAATGAAGGTCCATCTAGAGATGAGAACAAATCCTCAAAAGGCTATAGCTGTTTGTAATGTCTTTTAGGTAATCATACAGTTGATGAATGCTTAAAGTAAAAAAAAAAAAAAAAGCCATGCAAAGATAAAGTAAACTTTATTAAGGTAAAAGGAATTTGTTTTGGGTGCTTGAAGGTGGGTCATCTAAGCAGAGAATGAAGGGGTTGTTAGGTCTGTTCTGTTTGTCATCAGCAGCATCCCAGGTTCCTTCACATCGACAAGGGGAGTACAGAAACTTTCTCCAGACATCCACAAAATCCTCTGAGTACCACCTCGACCATGACTCAGACCTGTGGTCATGTCAGGGTCTGTGATGAAGATAATTCAAACCTTTCTATCGTTGCAGTTCAAATCAGGAGTCCAGAAACCAACACCACTGTGCAGATATATGCATTTTTGGACTCGGGCACCACAGGAACATTGTGTAGTATCCAGTATCCAACAGCAAACAATGGGACATAAGGACATTGTGAGTGCAAACATCTCTGGATTCCAAGTAGCAGCACTTGATGAAAATTATTTCATTGACCTTCCAGATGTCATGGCACAGAAACTAATGCCTGTTTCAAAAAGAAATGTTCCACAACAGGAGGACATTAACCAGTGGCCATACCTGCAAAGTATCAAGCTCCACAACATAGATGCTGATGTAGATCTCATTGGCACAGACGCACCTAAAGTAATAGAGCTATGGGAACTAAACAAGAGTCGAATGGGTCATCAATGGTCCACTCTGGAATGAAAGGAACAAAACAGACTACCATTCCTTCACTGTAAACAAGATTTTGGTTAAACATCTTCAAACAATGTTGATCGAAAAATACAATCATGATATCAATGAAAAAACATCCCAAGAACAGATTGAAATATCCAGAGAAGATGTCAAGTTAATAAATTTCATGTACAATTCAGCACAACTGAAAAATGGACACTATTATATACATTTTCCTTTTAAGTCTGAAAGTTCCATCTTGCCTATTAATCGTATTGCAGAAAAACGTGTTCTGAGCTTGAAAAGGAAGTTCAACAAGAGCAGCAACTTCCAAGAAAGATTACATTGCATTTATGAATGACATGCTCTATATCGGTTATGCAAAAATTGTGTCTGATGATCAATTAATGGGCAATGAGGGAAAGGTGTGGTACATACCCCACCTTGGTGTTTATCCCCCCGAAAAGGGGAGAGTTGTTTTTGACTGTGCTGCAAAATTCAAGGGAACCTCACGGAACTGTCAGCTTTTACAAGGACCTGATTTGACCAACTCAGTTGGAGCCAATAGCAGTTATGGCAGATATTCAAGCTATATTCCACCAGTTTCATGTTCTAGAGAAACACAGAGACCGTCTTTGCTTCAACTGGTGGCCCAATGGTGTCACAAGTTCCACAAGAATATCGGACGACTCTACATCTGTTTGGAGCAGTCTCCTTGTTGTGCAAATTAAGCATTAAGAAGTAGTGTTGCACCGATACCGATACCAGTATCGGACGGGGCCCC
>NW_015152058.1:44879-48000 GCF_000732505.1 Cyprinodon variegatus | reverse complement strand
GGGTATCGGTATCGGCCGATACTGCACAGCCAGGTATCGGGTATCGGTATCGGGCCCAAAAAAAATAGCATCGCCGCAACACTATTAAGAAGAACAGAAGAAGACAATGCTCAGTAGTTTCCAGCTGAAGTAGTCAGTACACTCAAACATAATTTCTATCAGTATGATTGCTTAAAATCTTTGCCTACAGACAATAACGTTTGCTCAAAATTATCAATAGAGGAGGATTTAAGCTCTCCAAGTGGCTCAGTTATGGTCCTGCAGTTCTGCAAACAGTTTCAGACAACACCAAAGCAAAGAAAATGTTGGAAACGGATTTGGAGCTTCCAATGGAATGTGCACATGGATTGCAGTGGTGCATTCAAAGTGACTCCTTTAAATTCAAAGCTACACTTCAAGAGTGGTCACACACAAGAAGAAGAATACTGTTAGTAGTGAGCTCAGTTCCTTGCTCCCTTCATCACCTCTGTGAAACTGCTTTTACAAGAGCTCTGCAGGAGAAACCTAGGCTCGAATGATACAGTTCCCCATCATGTTTCCAAACAATGGACCGACTGGCTGGACGATCTGAAGAGGATCTCAAAGTTTGAAGTGAGTCATTGCATTAAACCTAAAATATTTTTTTCCTGTTTCACCACAACTCTACCATTTCTCTGATGCCAGCAAAGTGGGATATGGTACAGGGTCATATATAAGATTGCAAAGTGAGCATCATGTGTATCTCTCCGAGTGCATCTCTCAAGCAGACAACCATCACTTGACTGGAGCTCACTGCAGCCGTCCCTGCTAGTCGAATGGACCAACTTCTTCACAGAGAATTAAATCTTGAGCTGGAGACATCTGTTTTTAGGACTGACAGCACCACTGTACTAAAATATATCTGCTTTCAAGCAAATACGTTTCATACCTTTGTTGCTAACATTGTCCATCACCAGAGAAGCTACACAAACTAACCAGTGGAAATATGTTAGTTCCAAAGATAATACAGCAGATGAAGCATCAAGAGGGATGAAAGCAGAGGATTTTTGGAGCACAGCAAATGGATTAATGGTTCTGATTCTCTGTTCGAATCTGAAAACAGATGGCCTAAGCTGAAGGTAAAGTATGACTCACTCCCTGCTCATGATTCTGAATTAAAAAAGGATGTTACTGTTACTGGATGTGACTGTTAATGTTACTGGATGTGACTGTTAATGCTAAACACCCTACCAGCTTTTTCATCTCTTAATTCTCATCCTGGATGAAGCTAAAAAAAAAGTCTGTAGCTTGTTTTTTAAAGCTCAAACAGTTTTCTGTCATGATGCATCAGTCTACAGAAGAACCAAACATTAAAGAGTAAAAGGTGGAGCAGTTTAAAACTATGCTGAAAATCCAGTGACATCTGTAGGGCTACAGCAAAGGATTTCATTATTCTCCTTGAACGACAGCATAGGTTTGGACCAGAGATCAGCTGACTCAGAGCCAACAAGACCATCTCTAAAGACAACTAGCTGTACAGACTTGATCCAGTGGTCGATAATGGAGTCCTCAGAGTGGGCGGATGTCTTAAAAGAACTGCTATGCCATCTGAAATTAGGCATCCGGTCATCCTGTGTAAAAACATGCATTTAGCAACATTAATTCTGTGTTACATTCACCATCTGCTGGGTCATGCAGGAAGAAACCACACGTTGTCCAGGGTGTGTCAGTCATGCAGGATATTCAATGCAAACTGCTGCCAGAAAGATCGTGTCTGACTGTGTCATCTGCAGAAGAAATAGAGGGAAGCTTCTGGAACAAAAAATGGCCGACTTGCCCAGAAAGGGTAGTACCAGACAAACCTCCATTTTCAGATGTTGGTGTTGATTATTTTGGCCCCATTGATGTTAAGAGAGGCAGAAGTCTTCTCAAACTTAGTCTTTGAGTCTCAAACTTGAATTATTCACGTGTCCAACTAGTTGTGCCGTTTATTTGGAAATGGCTCATACCCTTGACACTGATTCATGCATTAATGAAATCAGAAGATTCATCTGCAGGTTTGGTCCACTCTTTTCCGCCACATCGGTTAAGGGCAAAAATGTAAGCTAAAAGAAAGTCTGGCTGCCTTAAACCAGAGTAAAATCCAAAAGGCTCTGGACCAGGGTGGCATAAACTGGCATTTCAATATACCTGCAGCTTCACATCAAGGTGGCATCTGGGAGTGCTTGATTCGTTCAGTCAGGAGTGTACTCACCTTAGTTCTAAAATAAAAGGTTTTGGATGATGAAACACTGCAAACTGTTTTCTGGTAGTCTGAGGCCATTTTGAACGACAGACCCATCACTTTGGTCTCTGAGGATCCAAATGATATAGAGGCCCTCAAATCAAATCACATTCTCAAGTTAAAGAGCAAACCCGTTCTGCCACCTGGACTGTTTCAGAAACAAGACCTGTACCTCAGGTGCAGTGATTTAATGTCCTCATTTGTAATAGCTTGCCAGTTTTTAATTTTGTCCATATAGGCCTGTGCGATTTTATATTTGTTTCCAAAATGTTCAGAAAGAAGACATTTAGCAGAATTTGCTAGTTCAGTCTGTAATGTTATGTTCTCTCTGCTTTTTCTCAGGCTTTTTTAGGCCTGTGCGATTTTATATTTGTTTCCAAAATGTTCAGAAAGAAGACATTTAGCTTTAAAGTAGCCCAGTTCTGATGGTAAATGCTGGCAAATATGCACAAGTTCTCTTGGCTGCTATATATATATATATATATATATATATATATATATATATATATATATATATATATATATATATATATATATATAAGAATTTGCTAGTTCAGTCTGTAATGTTATGTTCTCTCTGCTTTTTCTCATAGTATCTTATTCTGGTCTGTTCCCAATTGGCTGTGACACCGTCCTGGAGAGCAATATCAGCTCTATAGCTGCAATCACCACTTTTGTTTATAGATGTTGGAGCTTGGCCTGTTTTTCAGTGTAGTCCTGTTTCTCTGACTGTGACGAGCTGGATCTGCGCTCTTCATCCTCTGACATAGCAGCTGGCTTGGAGCTCGTCTGCCTGGCTGTGTGTTTCCCAGAGATGGGAAGTAACGAAGTACAAATACTTCGTTACTGTACTCAAGTAGATTTTTCTGATATTTTTAC
>NW_015152058.1:23699-44044 GCF_000732505.1 Cyprinodon variegatus | reverse complement strand
AACAGGTTTTCCTTAGATAGAAAACTGAATCAATTGAACTGTATGATCTGGTAGAATTGTCTCTGTAAAGTAACTTGAGATCACATGTGTTGTGAATTTGTGCAATATAAATAAACTGCTTTTTTTTGCTTTTGTACCTGATCTCAAACTAAAATTAATTAACTATTTAAATGAATCACTAACCAAAAATGTTTCTAAATAAAAAAAATAAACTGAATAATCTAAAATCTAAGATTCAACTGAAAATTGAGAAAGAGTGATAATTAGTAGCAAATGCACTGTGCTGAACATCAGCGCTGTTATAACTGCTGACTCTGTTGCCACAGTTTCCAAGCCGCGCTGGCCTGCAGCAGAGACTAAGTGCTTCCAGCTATGGAGCGGCGAGTAAACGTCTGACTATGTGCATCAGTTTTCCCCACATTTCGCATCCACATGGCTAATATTTACCCCAACCTCATCACTATTCATCACTTGATGCGTCAGCGTCTCAGGGACTGATTGTTTTCTCATCCCTAAACAAACATGTGGACGCAGGAGCATGGGGAGGCGTACGGTAGGAATCGAAATGCTCCAGCGTTGTTTTCCACAATCAGTAACATGTGAGAGCCACAGAGGGAATCTGCTGATGTCGTTGTCTTCCCAAAATCTGTTCAGGATGCCTCCATTAAATCATAACGTGACAACGTAATGACACAGCACGCCTGGGTTGTAGTCGCAGCACAAATATGTGCTGCTGTGTGTTGTTTACAGAGAGCCAACTGGATGTTTGATCTGTTTGTGATGGAGGTCAGACTCTAAAAACCCTCCAGTTTAATTTCATAAAGACGTGGATTTATGGGCTGTATACTGTGTTGCGTTTTTATCCGTCCTCCAGCAGCTCTTCCTGGACAGATTGCCATTTAAAGTCTTTGAATAATTGAGGAGTAACATTTGCGCCAGCCTTCCTGGAGAGTGTGTGTGAGAGGCTTCTTTGAACCAGGTCACACACACCTGCTGAAGCGGCTGCAGCTGAGAAGCCATTATTAGCTCTGTCATTAGCATATCACTTATAGCAGGAGGGCCACTTTTGCACACAGAAAGAAGCTATATGCTTTAATAGCTCATTACCATGGAACATTCAACCGATTTCCCTTTTGTAACTAGAATAATAAAACATTATTATTACTATAAAATAGATTTTAAGCTTTTCTTGCTGCCTTGTGCTTATTGCTGAAAACAATATGAATTTTCTAAATGTCAAACCTACTGTAGGTGGGCACAGCAGAAATATTTTCAGAACCTATACATGTTGTTATCTACATATCTACTTTCCATGGGCTGCTCAGGATTGCTCTGGTTGTACCTGTAAGTGAGTTTATGACAGCAGGTAGTCATTTCCTGTCTTATTTTATACCGGCACTCTACTTGAATGGCAAGTTGTCTTGCTTTTCCCATTTTGAGGGCTGACTTTGAGAAATAAACCATTGCATCACATCCTATTTATGGTTATGTTCAAAATTACTCATACTGGTAGCAGATTTAGAGTTCAAACTATTTTAATTCAAAAAGGAAGTTTTTTTTTAAAGGAAAATAGTAGAGATATTTGTTAAAATTTACTTTAAAGATATTGAAAATGAAAGACACTACTCAAAATTTAATTGGAAGATCTTTATTGCCATAACATAACAGCAATTATCTTATAATCGTGAACAAGCTTGTTTGCATGTTCACGATTTCGACATGTAAAGATACATTTTGTGTTACTGAAAACGATCTTTAAATTAGCCTTTTTATTGAACCTTTATGACTAAAGCATTGTTTGATTAGCAGAATGACACCTCAGTAGTTCAGCGCCAATGCATCCAGAAGCCTGTAATCTATTTTCCCTGAATGTACTTCGCCTCAGAAGTTCCTGCGCTGTTACCTGCTGATCTGGCGAGAAGTGTGTCCATGTCCTACCAAATATTGTCGAAACGTTATATTCAAGATGGATTTTTGGTATACTAAAATGCAACGGGCACCCAGCTCGAATTGCAATAAGAGGACAAGCAGAAGAGTGCTGCAGTTCTGCATTTTGGCCACAGGTGGCAGTATCTGTCAAGCCTCTTTAATCTTTGGTGAAGAGTTAAAGCTACAGTGTGTAATAATTACAGGGATATACAGTCAGAAATGTAATATATTATACATAACTATGTTATTTATCATCATCTACGAGCTCGGCCTCTTAACCTTAATATTTGCGTTGCCTTAGAATTCGTTATTTATAATTACATAGGAGCGGGTCTCGCAGCCATGGAGGCAGACATCTTTGCGCTACGGCAGCGCAGAGCCAACAAACTAGCGATTGCGAGATCGCCCATTACGCTCGAAAGTAACCACAGCAAGTTGAGAGAGATGAACTGAGACGGTACTGAACAATAGATGGCAGTATTAAAATGATCTATGTAAACAAACCTCATCACTTGAGAAGGTAGGTGATGCGGACGTCGTGGAAGACATTTTGTCCCGTAATGCTCGCCGTACTGGGGGAGAAGCGGTGGGGGGGAGATATTTATGTTGCTGCGGTCTGCAGTCTGGACGGTAGATGTCACTCAAAATTACACACTGTAGCTTTAAGGGAAAACAATTAAATAATGAAAACAAATTAATAAAAAACACTGGTTGTGAAGAAAAGATGGTTTTGTCCAAATCCTGCTGAATTCCTTGTGAATATAAAGAATGTTGAATTTCTGAGATGTTTTAGGGGACAGCTTGTGCACTTTGTTTTCACTGTATAATAACACAACTATATAGTGATGCAAAAATTTTTTACTCTCATGAACCAATTTAGTCCTACATTGGAAATGCCAGTTTAAAACCGTGACACTTTTGACTATTTTTCTTAGTTGCCTAACTTATCCAGGTTTGGCTATACCAGATTATCTATGGATAGGTCAAAATAATGAAGCAAGGTCTCCTGTCAGTTTTCTTCTTACCACTTTTTTAAAGATTGATAACATCAGATAATCAAACAATTTTGACTGAAATGTTAAATAATCATGTATTACTGCAAAAATAGGGCAAAAGAAAAACAAAGCTTACTGAAAACATAACAAAGTGGAACTATGCACATCGTCAAATACAGCTAAACTTCATCACCATAAAGGCCTAAACATTGATCAGAGGGTCTTTGTTGGATCTTCAAGTGGAAACTTTTTATGGTATGTTACTAAAACACGTAACGGTTAAAAACCTGATGTCTTAATACAGAAAAGTTCTGTTAATTAAATCCAGTTAATACAGTTTATCTCAGTCAAAACCACTACAGCATAAGAGAATGGAAGATCATTTCAACAATAACAATATATGTAAAAGACATCTTTCCTACTATGTAATGAAGTTACCTCACTATTGCCTGTATTTTAATAACATTTATATATATTTTGTGACTAACAAAGCTCTGTAAGCACATTGAAAATTGCTTTCTATATATTAATCTAATTTTACCAATAGCCTTTGCTAATTAGAGCTATTTATTAGTTTAGATCACACTTTAACAAACTTTTTAGTACAATATTACTTAATACCATATATCATATATCAACTGGTGGAAATATTTTTGTGAAATAAAAGCAATTCTTGAGAAAAGCTATATTCTTTATCTCAACAGATGTATTTAAGGCTTTACAGTGTTAGCGTCCTTTGCTTGTTGCTGATAAGAAAAAAAGATAATTTTACATAAGTTGTTCAAGACTGCACTGCAATTAATCCTGCCCCGCAAATTAACAGATTAATTTCTTGCATTTTGATTGGCTAGGAGGCAATATAAGGAGAAAGTCAAACAAAAAGCCACAGCGCCTCTGGATGCTAATTAGAATGGCTTTGTGGACTATTTGCAGAATCAAAAAGAATTACCATAAAACCAGAAAGTCTAGTAAAGTAAGTGACTCGGGATATTTGCCATGTTGATCGTATACCAGTAAAATGCACTACCAAGAAACACAATAGCAAGAGGCTTTATTAAAGCTTTTTGTTTTTGTTTGTTAATAACAATTTTGAGTGCTGGAGCTTCTTATACGCATCAATAATTCTCAAAAAGGTATGGAGCAAAGCTCACAGCTAATGCTATAGATCCATATGAGATGGACACATGCAAATTGCAGGGGAAGTAAAAGCAACTTTGATATACGCTATATGCCTATATCGTCTTCATTTAGAATCTCAAAAGTGAAAAGGATATAATTTAAAAATGAAATTAATGTTTTTAGAAGAATCTAACATAAATATTTGACTAATAACTACATGTTTCTGTTCTACTCTATAAACGACAACTTGTGAAATGTTGCTACTGCTTAAAAATGGAGTGTTGGCCTAGTGGGTTAGAGTGGTGCGCTTGAGAAGGGCGCTACACAATGCCAGCCCACAGCTCACCAAGAGGATGGGTTAAATGCAAAGATAAATTACTCCAATGTGAGATAAATAAAGTTGAATTATGATTATTAAAAACTGTGTTGCCTTAGATAGCTTGCATTTTCTGTGGATATTAGCAAGCCACACTCGTCAATGTCAGCAAAGTTTGTTCACTTTCCCTTCTATGACTCCACTCATGCAATAAAAATGTCTATTTACTATTTTATCTCATTTGTTTCTACATCCTTAAAGCCCACCATCTTTCCACTCTCTTTCACTTGTTCTTCACTTTTTCACTTGCGAACCATGAAGAGGAAAGCTGCTTCGATGTTTGCAACGTTACATGAGAACTATCTGTTGGTTCATTGCTTCACTTGATCATCAGAATTTGTGCAGAAAACTAAATTATTGTGATAACCTTATGTTTTAAACACACCAAAACCAAAATCTTAATAAATGTATTGGTGTATTCAGTGATTTACTGAATTAGGACAGAATATTACTGGTGGTGATATTTATTTTCCTACATCCTGTTATGGAAAATTCCTGATTTGAATCCATAAGCATGTCTGTTCATTAATCCTGTGAGTGTGGTCTACAATTTTGTATTTTCTTGTAATAGTTCATAACCCTCACCTCTGAACTTTGGCGTCTTAGAGGTAACTAAAGCCAACCCAAGGATTAATCCTCAAAATGGCCGCCTGAACGAGCTGTTTATCCAGCGACCTTTTATTAAGGAAAGGTCTCTAACCTGAATAAATACTGTTTCTCTGGCAAACACAGGCCAACCCAATTAATCAAAGCCTTGTGTGTGTGTGTCTGTGTGTGTCAGATTTCAGGCAGCACACCTCATGAGAGTGTTTTCACACCGTGCCGTGTTTCTTTAACCTCTTCTGGACTCCTCCAGGCCTCACCAGGAAAGGAATCACAACAGACTTGGGTTACACATGTCCTAAAGAGTGTAAGTGAGTGTGTGCCTTTGCATGCCTGTGGATGTGTGTGTGTGCGTGCCCTGCTGGTTTCTTAATTTTAACAAGGATTAGCTCTATATTTTCCTTTCATCAGTTCTCTGATGGATCCCCAAATATGTCCAAAATCAAATCGGGACAAGCGGCGCCCTGTGCGGATGTTTGCCCGGCAAAGCCCCCCCTCTACCTGACTCGGTCTGAGGTTGTTGAGACCTCACTCAACAAGGAACAACACCCGTGCCCATAAGTCGTTACAATAATCCGTCTCTTTCCTAAAATTGGGAGCGGTGTAAGGAATCTTCGATGTTTTAGTGAAAGCGGACGTAGGGCTCTCCCCATTTCAGACAAGGGCCCTCAGAAGACAGCGGACCACCACGGCTGCAGTCCAAAAACAAGATGATGAAAAAACATGTGGTGCTGTGCACAGGTTTGCACTCTCAGAGAGGGGGAGAATGTAATCATTCTTCTTGAAATGTACAGCAGAAGCTGAATACGAACAGACAGCATGCATAATGACATTTCCATACTGTGCCACACAAATCTATATTGACAATGTGCAGACACACACATGCTCGTGGATGCAGGGCGTTATAAACAGCTCTTTATACTCTTCCATTCAAATCAATTTGTTTACGCTTGGCTGCCAAAGGGACCAAATCTAACTGTTTCCCCTTGAATACATTAGACTGTAAGTGAACTTAGAAAGTGATAATGACTTCCCCTGCTGCTCTCTCTCTCTTCTCCTCGCCCTCTCAACCCCCCATCTCTCTTCTCCTCTCTTCTCTCCATCTCAGCTCGTCTGCATCTGTGTCTCAGATGGGGAGACTTTGACTTGTGCTCGCCTGATTGAAGCCGGATGGACTCAGTCTTTCTCCCCCTGCTCCACTGTCTCTCTTTGGTCCCAGGCGCAAAACTGCAAAGTCAAAGCACTGCTGCTCCACATCCATCTCTTGGAAGGAAAAAGGCTCTTTATGTTTTCGGCCAGGATGGTGGAGCGGCAGATATCAGGCACTGAAAGGCTGAGGACCAACAACCTTGACACAAAACAAAAATCATCATAATAACTTATAAGCAAATAAACAGCACACACCAAAATTGTATCTGTAAGGAAACTATGATTATTTACATGTATTGTTCTACTGGGTTTGAAACGTATTCCTTGAAAATATGCACATTACGGTTTGCATCTAATTAAAAGAACTCACCCTCCACCTTTATTTAACAGTTAGCCCTGCTGGCAAGAGGTTAGAACCCCTTTGGTTTGGGACTCTGTAAATACTTCATGTCATAGATGTAATAAGTTGCTGGAAACATTCCTTAAAGATTTTAAAACATGTCCAAACACAATTACTCAGTTGGTGCAGAGTTGTCACCTCCACAAACATGATGTACTTTATAGTAGGTGAGAAAACTCTGGTCATAAGATGATGGATAAATGCTACGTACATAGGGACAATTCACAGCTGTTACTAAGTGTCCCAAGGAAATATCGCCTATACTATTACACCAATACAACCAGCATAAAACGTTTATATAATGCTGGATGGATCCATGGTTTTAACCCTTGACCCTGCTATTTGGCGCATTTAGCTCACCTTGGCTGTAATTTTTTTTAGTGTACATTGAGGCAGTCTATTTTTTCTTTCAAAAATCAAAAACTGAACAAAACAGAAAGGCACCAGTAGGCTGACAGTTTTTTTATTCAATCATTTATTCAGTCAGTCATTGTTTTTATTTTTTATAAGTAGCATCCTATAGATTGGTGTGTAATTAGGATATAAATATTGTTTGGACCACAGAATTGCCATTGTAACTATTGCTTGCCCTTTTAACTAATCTGATATATGTTCTAGTGCAATTCAAAAAAAAAAAAAAAAACTTAAAAAAAACACCCCTCATACTCCTGGCGGGGAGGATGGCTCCTTCATCTCAAGCTTGGGTCCTCTACCAGAGACCTGGGAGCTTGATGGTCATTTGCAGTATCTTGTCTGTCCTTGGAGCTGAGCATTTCTGGATCTTTGTTGTTTCTCCAAGTATCTTTTGAACCACTTTTCCATTGTCGAGGTTACTGCTCCAATAAGAACGGATAGTACCATTGGCTTCACCTTTCAGGCTCTTTCTAGTTCTTCCCTGAGGCCTTGGTATTTTTCTAATTTCCCATATTCTTTTACCCTGATGTTCCTATCATTTGGGATGGCTACATCGATCACTACGACTGTCCTCTGCTGCTTATCAAGAATCACAATGTCCAGTTGGTTGGCCACAAGCATTTGGTCTGTTTGTATCTGGACGTCCCTCAGTACCTTAGCTCTGTCATTCTCCACTACCTTGGGAGTGACTCACATGTTTTACCTGGGGGTGTCCAGTTTGTATTCTGCCCAGATGTTTCTGTACACTACACCTGCCACTTGGTTCCATTTATTTCTTTCCTGAGCTAAAAAAAATGTCTAAGACTCGCATGATGGCCTCTTTTCTGTTTTCAAAATAATAAAAAAACAAACATAACAAAAAAACTGTGTGGGTTGTTGGAAAAACAAACTCTACCCCTGAGAATCTGCAGAATTTGGATACAGAAAACTCACAAACACCGTGGGTTCTGAGAGGTTTTATAACAATGTTTTTAGCTTAAATGTTTGAATTGTTTTAACTTAAGTGTCACGTCAACCAAAATAAATTAATAAGTAGAGAAGGGGTCAAATCTATATCAAAATAAACAGGGAGGACTTATTGTAGATTCTTAGCAGATGAACAGCAGTGGGATGTGTGACCAAAGCTCTGTCAAGCCTGTGGGTATTAACACAACAGGGACAGACTGGCATCCCCTGTGGCTATTAATATTACATTAGTATCACTTCAGACCAATCTCTCAGTTAAACAGCACCGTGTGAGAATGTGTGTGCACAGAAACAGTGATGTGCATGCAAAATCAGAAATAGTCACATTTGCAGCTAAAGCTCTTTTATTCTTTGATTCATTATGCAGGGAGATAGGAGCTGGATCTCCACCACTGAGTGCTGAATAATGTAAAACAGCGTTAGCGTGACAGTATAGTCCTTGTTTGGAGGTGACTATCTGAGGTGGAGATCAGGTAGGACATGATGGTCATGATGACATGTATTGACTGCTGAGGTCATGTCTGGTTCTCAGGGAAGCACTGAAACACCAGCGAGTATCATCTGACAAACATGTGGGTCTGGTTTAATGCTGGATTACTGCCTGTCGGAGTCTTTTGATACAATGTTCCTCAGCCTTTTCTGTTCTGTGAAGAACAGCCGGCAGGTTTGTGCTTTGGCCCTGCTCTTTGTCTGATTTATTGACCAGATTTCACATCTGACGGAGGAATGGATATCTGCTGTGATGAGACTTATTGACCAATGTTCCACTTAGTATCACAAAGAAAATATTAGACTTTCGTAACAAAGTTACTTTCTTTAGATGAACATTGTAATCTGGAGGGAAATATAAAAACAATTTACATCCATGCTGCGCCTCCTGTTAGTGGAGCATAAGGTGATATTTAGAAACATAGCCAGGCTAATATTGGTTTGTTTGGGCCCCTCAGTTCATCTCCCTTTAAGGGAAAGGTCTTACATGTGTTCAGCATTTTTCAGTCTTCATCACCTGCCTACACGCTCTCCAGCATGATGTTTCTTTCAAGTATCAATGCTCTTGAATCTCACTCACATTCTCCTGGGCCTCTGGGGTACAAGCTGCAAAACCTGCTGAATCAAACCCCTACAGATCCATGCTACCTCCCATTCATCCCCCAAGTAAGCAAATCAATCAGTCATCAGTTGTCATCAACAAACTCCTTCCTGATCACTGTGCTTTCTCCCCTCAGGCCAACCGGAAAGTTTAGCCGGCTTCCTGCAGTTCTCCGCTTCCAGATTCTTGTTGCCTTATTGTAAATAAAACATTTTAACACACTGATTCTCCATGTGATTGTGCATGTGGGTCAAAACACTACAAACCAACATTACAAATGCAGGTGCTAACACTAGTTATTACATGAGGAGTAACTCAGTTCAGGTAAATCATGGTAGCAGGTCTTGATTTAAAACATGGATGTCTATTCTGCATAGGCTGGTGCTCTGCAGGTGTGACCCTGATCCAAAACAGGTGAGGTATGTAGTTACCTAACTCTGGAGGTATTGGGTAAAGATCCATACACTGAGGACTCACTTTAGAGGCTATAGGTTTTACATTTTTATTTAACCCTATCCTTAACCCCTGATTGCTCCTATGGCGCTACACAATGGCAGCCCACTGCTCCCAAAGGTTCAAAATTCAGGGAACGAATTTCCCTATTGTGGGACAATAAAAGGATTTACATGCTATCATGGTTTTGGTTATGTTGTGCTTTACTTTGCTCCATGTTTCCTAGTTTAATTGGTTTAATTCTTATTTTGTTGTAGTTTCTAGATTTATGTTAGTGCTCAGGTTTTTCAGTTGTTTTCCTCTGTTGCCCTCTTGTGTGTGTTCCTTTCCCCTTGGCTCCCTCGTTGTCTCCTCACACCTGCTCCTTGTCAGCTCGTTTACCCTGCCATTGTCTCAGTCAGCTACATATACTCTCCCTCTGCAGTCACTCCTTGTTGGTTCCTTGTTGTTGCTGGTCCTGTCATCGCTGTTGTCTTTTCACCTCGTCTCTCCCTGGCTCCTTGTGCTTGTTTTCCCCTGATGGTTCTGGTCTGTGTAACATTTTAAGTTGGATTTTTGGATTTTGCCCCCTATTGTTTGTGTTACCATTAAAACACCAAGAAATCATCTCTGCCTCTGCATTTGGGTCCTCTAAACCACAACCAAGACGTGACACATGCATGCTTTTTTTGTTTGACAAAAGAATGAGGTATAGAACAGCAAAGCAGGAATGTAAAATTAGACAAAGTTTAATGTCATTTTATATACACAGAGTGTATACAAAAGGAAACTTCAATGCATATAGCTTTTCTACAGTGAATGAGCAGCATGAAGGGGTCTTGTTAGCGATTTGAATGTTATGTTGCACCTTTCTGGGAGTCTGCTTTTTCCAGATTTACATATCTAGTATATATATACTATATAACATATACTGTTGAAAAGCAGTGAACAATGCAAAGCTCATAAATGGGTGAACTATCCTCTGGTCTGTGCTTAGATATAGCACTGATACACATTATTTTACAAGCCATACAATGTATTCCCAAACAGATTGTGGCTGGTTGATTCGATCTAATGGATATGCTTTAACTTAAGGATTTTGTTACAACTCTGGCTGTATGTACATACATTAGTAGCCATTCAAAATTTCCCCATTTTTCTTGATGGGTAGTGGGTCCTTGGCTGATCCACTGCAATTCCTTTTTAAACATCAATCTTTGTACTTAAATATTCCTTCTGTCATGATTTGTGGACATTAAGATCTAAAGAGAAGCGCCATCTCCTGGTCAGACCCTGTAACTCAGTGAAAGGGTGGACGCACAGGAGAAGGAGGGGTCATTCCAGCGGCTGGAAGTTGGAAGGGATTTTGCTGGGAGTTTTAGGGGAGTCGGCTGCCATACGGCTGCCGTTTAACTGGGAAGGGCCAGTTTGAATGGCTGCAACTGTATTGTCCATCTTCAATTAAATTAATTTCAACTAATTTATGTAGTGCAAGTTTACAGACTTTACAGAAACAATTCGATCAAAGGTTGGCAAACTGGTTAAGGGTTTTCTATCTTAGGAAGGCCAACGGATTTCATAAAGACGTCTAGTGTATTTTGCAGTGATAGTCAACGTCTAGGTTCATTCTATCATTGACTCATCAATATTGGCCCATACTGAGCATGCATACAACGGCAGTGGAGTAAATAAAAAAAACTCACTTCAAACAAGAAGAAACCTCCAACAGGTCGACTGAGGTTCAAGAAAATACTTAAAATATTTTATGACAGTAGGAAATTCTAGAAAAGTTTAAATCGGGATTTAGATGACATCCTAATAAAAAATTAAAAAACACCTATTTTTTATGCTGTTATCGGAGGCCAATTTAATCCCATCCAGAGGGAGTGACTAACTAAGCAGCTTCTTTTCCATTTCAGCTCGGGTGCAAAAGAAGTGTTTTGTCTTGGGCTAATTCAAAAGCAAAAAATGTAAATTCATATAGCTTTTTATTTGTTGGAGACATGTCTGTAGTGTAACGTATTGGATAAATCAGGATTTATGGAACATAAGATGAGTATAATTAGCATCGCATTAGCATATGAGCATGTTCTTCCCATTAAGTCTGACAAACTTTCAGGACACTGCTTAGTGAAATCATTTCCACAGCATGATGCAACACCAACAGGTCTCACAAAGGTGATCTTTTTCTGTGTCCACTAGTTTCTGGAAACACATCTTTTGTCTTTTTTTTAAACTTCCTCCCCTTCAAAGGGCAGAGTTATGGAGTTTGTTGTCCTGTTGACAGATTTTCGCACCTGAACTGCCTCTTTACTGCTTCTCTACCTCAGTTCAGATCAGTGGCCAAGTCTTTGAAGGATTGCATTTAAACCAAGCCATAACTTACTTTTATAACAGAATATCAGAGCATATAATCCTTCATGAAAATGTACTCCACACTTCCCAGATGTATAGTTGTCTAAATATTTCTAAAATTTACCATTTCTGTCACGCCTCCTGTAGAGCCGTAACCATCACACCTGTTCATCATCATCTTGTTGCAGCAGCTGTATATAAGGAGCCGTTCAAGTCCTCCAAGCTGCCAGTGTAGTTTAATCGTATGTGGTAATACCCTGAGGCCATTATTCAGCTTCATTCAAGTTTAACTAGTTAGTAACCTGTCCGTTTTCTTCGCTATCCAGTTACCCTTCCCGGCCAACGCATATCTGCCTATCTTGGATTACCTGACTTTGACCTTCTGCTCATCTGACGCTGAGAGTTTGGATCACTCTCCCTATTAGATTGGATCCCTCAAACATGATCATTTGCTGACTAGAGTAATAGCTCTGATGAACTTATTGCTTTTTTTGTACCAACTGCTCAGTGTCAGTGTCCATCCAGGCTTGCATTATGTCATTTTTATTAATGTCTTACATTTAAGCACTGCTTTATTTTAAAATACTGCATATAACCCCAATTAAAGCACTAAATCTTGTGCTTTTTAAGATGACAAAATGATATCTCCTGAATCCCTTTGCAAGGTACTGAACATATTGATTTGCTTTTCTCCCAGGACTAAAAATATTCTGTAACAGCTTTATCCTTTTCAAACTGTTATAATAGGATTTGCAACTGCTGCTCTGGATTGCAACATTGTTTGCATCTTTGCCAGTGATAAAGGTTTTGATTGTTTGTTGTAAGGCTTCACAGACCAGATTTCTGTTAAAGTTACATGGCAGCACAGGTTGTCTCAAAAATAAGCCAAGCTCCCCTAAGAAATCATCCAGATCCTCTCAGGGTGGCACTGTAGCAGCACACGCAACTTTTTAAGAAAACTTGCAATTCAGATAAGCCAGCAGAGTGACACTCGCACACACACCTGCGTACCCCTAGTGTTGCACAGAATATGGTCTAAAACGTGGGAGCGTCAGCAGAGCATGTGGAAGGGAAGAGGAGGCAGCAGCCTGCCAGAGTGTTGTTATTCAGGTCCACACGCCTCGGCATCTGTGTCAGCTAATGAGAGAAACTCCGTTCTGTTTCATCTAGTCTCCCTGGACCAGGAATTAGCATCTCCAAAGACAGACGCAGCGAGAGGGACGGATGGAGGGAGAAAGACAGAGAGGGAGAACCATGGAAAAATAGGAGACAGGGAGAAGCAGCAGCATAAAAAAAGAAGAGTGATGGGCAGAAAAAGGTGGGAAGAGATGGAGGGAACAACTTCCCATAAGGAATGGTGGAGAGGGGGAGTGGATTTCGGCACACACTTTCTTTTTCTCAGTGTCTCTCACACACATGCTGCAGCATATTGACAAGGGCGAGTTAAGTGAGGTGACTGAGTGTGAGACAGCTCTTAATAGGTCCCTGATGGACCTCCGAGATGAGAGGCAGCCACACAACACAGAGCCCGAGAGGTAGGAGGGGGTCGAGGGTTGCAGGTCAGAGGTCAGTCAATCATTACCTCCTCCCCAATCCACCCTGCCGCCGCCACCACCACCAGCTCCTCCACCGCTCCACTGAAGAGCGCCCTAATGATTATTAACACGTTAAAACACTTAAGGAGCACTGGGAGTGAACGCACCCCTGAGAATCACGGAGATGAAAGTATGGGGGGGTGGCGGTAATGATGTGGCTGCGCATGATTTGCCGGATAGATACTGCTAATCACTTTGTCCCCATGGTGACACCATTGGGACGCATGCTCCTACAGACACTTTCACTAATCCAGACCATACTTTCACAAAGGAACACTGATATCAACCTAATAAATATTTCTCTTTTGCATTTCCTTTTTTTCAAAGACATGATGCATATTTTAATAGTAGCTAGTTAGTATTAAACACATGTGTGCGTGCATGTGGCCTAATTGGAGTGTGTGTGTGCATAGGGTTGTGGTTTTTATTGCTAAGTTGAATTTGTTTTAGCCTGTGCGTATTGCAACAGCTGGGTAGCATGTGCATGGAAGTGTTTTTGTGTGTATGCAGTGATGGAGAGACCCTCTCATCTGTGCTTAGCCCAGTAAATGGCGAGTGATTGAAGGGTTTGATGTGAAGTGATTCTGCTGGGAGCTTGTCTGTCTGTACTGAGCCCAGCAGCTCATAATCTCATGTAGCGACGCTCTTACCCACTAAAAGTAGAGCCAGCAGAAAGATCTTTTTATTTTTTTCTGCCACTGACGATGAACCCACACCAAAGAAACCACCCACAACAGTTATCCCCAAAGGAATGGCATCCTTCAGCAAAGCAAAACTGGCTAATGAGACGAGACTGAGAAGAAAGTGGAACCTAAACGGAGAAAAATGGTGTGAAGTGTCAGGTTGGCAGTTGGAGAACATGGTATATTGAAATACTGAGTATTTTACGAATCCAAAATACTTGATCGTATTACCTTAGTTGAAAAACAAACCGAGGGACAGAGTAAAAAAATATGGATCTAAATTGGACGATGATATACGTCTAAACGATGTCTACATTAGATTGAAACGTGAAAGGTGAAAAGCAGTCATTTTTAGAACATCTTTTACATGTCTATTAATTTGACTAAAGTTGGACAAAATCAGACCGACCAAACGCTGCCACGATTTCAACTATTTCTGGACTATGCTGATGAAGGTTCTCAGTCATCCAGGTCATAGTCATTCCGTAAAAATTCAAAAATATCCACTGGACTTGGTTTCCAAGATTTCGCCACCTCTCCAGGAAGCCCCCTGGAGAGGTGGTGAAACGTCTTCAAATCTTGGAAACCAAGTCCAGTGGATATTTTTTGAATTTTTACGGAAGTATTTCTGGACTAATTCAAGACTACGACAGACTGACCAGATTTAGCCTAAAAACCAACTTCAACGTCTGGTGTTTGGGGGGAAGTAATAGCTCAATAACTGGAATAAACATTATTTGAACAAAAGTAGTCAACACACTAAAAAGTAGTCAACACACTAAAATGAGATACTGCTCTTTATAATGACAATTCTGCATCTACAGAGAATTGATATCTTGACTAACTATAAGCGGTTCTTTTTATTAGGTTAATGCTTATCAGGGTGCTTACCAGCTTGTTTACTAAATGTTTAGCTACTAACTAGCCAGATAGCTTGCTAGCTAGCATTCAATGGCTGTTTCCCAATTCACAAGAATGCGTGTATGGACTTGCATCCTTGCCAAGTATATTCTTGAGAAGAACACAGGAAAGTATGGACTCTGTCAGAACGGGAGCACGGAGCATAAATATGGGTCAGTTGGAAAATAAGCGTACTCGTGACGTCACCACATGCTCAGCTCGTCTGGAGCTGCATTTCAACTCCAGTTATTAACAATCTCTGGATAATAACAAATTCTTACTTTTTTCATTTAGTGGAGAAATAATAATTAACACAATCAGATAAACACTAATCAAATGATCATTTTGCCATGTAAAACAAAAATAATCACCATCAGAGCCAGCGGTCATTCACACACAGCTATGCAGAGAGAGGGCTGCTGCAGACGGGCTTTGGTTAGCCTTGCTGAGGTTAGCCTCGGAGCTCCGCTGGTTGCCGCGGTCCTCTCAACTTAGAAACTTTTTTTTTATTATACACTAAATCAGTAAATGGGCCATATAGTGAAGCTTAAAAGTATAATGTTCTCGCCTCAAATTGTCTTAAACCATACTTTTATAGAACAATGGCAACAGAAAAGAGATCTTTTAAGTTAATACTCTGAGCACTGTGAGTGCTCCATTGGAAGCTGCTGCTATCAGAGTGCATGCTGGGGTAGCTGTCAATCTTGAGAATGGACAAGTCTACTCTGATGCATGCTGGGTAAAGAGGGCGGGGCGAGAACAACATCTGGGGACTTTGTCCGTTCTCGATCTTGTGTTCTTGTGAATTGGAACGGTACTAGTGGCTGATCACGTTTCACAAACACATGAGAACACACAAGTACACATATTGAGAAACGGACAATGAGTCTGTGGGCAGCGATTGAACCCCACTAAGTTAGTTTAATATGAAAAGCTAGTCTAATGTGAATATATATTTGTTATATATAGAAACAAAAGCAATATGATGCGCTCACACCAAACACGCCTCAAACACCCAGACGTTTTGCATTTGAAGTCAGATGCTCTGGATGCTCAGAGCTCAAAGGCGTTGAGCTGCTCTGTTCTTTTCCTCGCGATCAGTACTGGAGTTGTTGGGGGATGAGGGGGAATGGCATCCACCTTCTTAAATGATCATCCCCCCATTCCGTCCCCTGTGACATTTTATAACTGAATGTGTAAATTTCTATTATATATTAACAGTAATGACAATAATATTGCCCTTTCAACATCTGGCAGGCTGTCCTATTATAGGTAGCACACATCCTGCGTGATAGTGTTCTGAACATCACGGCCAAGTGGCAAAGACAACTCGATTTGAGGGAATGTGAAAATAGGGAGGGGAGGAAATCTTCCACAGGATCCAGGTTCTAGTTTGCTGAGATCTCCCTCCCCTGCTTAGTTTGAAAAACAATGTGTTTACAATTATGCAAGTTTCTTCACCTAATCATACATGTTCTCTGTGATTGTCGTATGAATTTCATAAGTCTGGGACAATAAATGTGAAA
Organism: Cyprinodon variegatus; assembly: GCF_000732505.1. Classification (NCBI taxonomy): domain Eukaryota; kingdom Metazoa; phylum Chordata; class Actinopteri; order Cyprinodontiformes; family Cyprinodontidae; genus Cyprinodon; species Cyprinodon variegatus. The sequence continues at coordinate 27,512 of NW_015152058.1, read as the reverse complement.
ATAAGGAGGAAAGGGAATCTTCGGCAGGATCCAGGTTCTAAGTTTAACAAAGAAAATGTCCGAAATGATCTAGAATGGTGCTGATTGCAAAAGCGGGAATGGGCATCCAATGAGGAGAGACTTTTATTCATTGCACACTGACTGTAGCACATCGACTGAGTAAAATCCTATTAATTAGAATTTATCTGTCCTCCAAAACTGTCAATTTTAAGGCATCCATATATAAGAAATATGAAAACATTAAGAATATGTTAAAATGTCCCTTTTCGTTCATATTTCAATCCGTTTTCTCATCAATGGGTGTGAGTTTCTGGGTGTGAGAATTCTCGGCAGGCAGGTAATTCTCTGCACAACAGATTATTAAGATTATTATCTTGAAAGAACTGCCAAATGTGATGTCAATGTCTGACATCTGACTGCAAGGTCCCACGTGTGATTTGTAGAATGCCTTTTGTCAGAGTGCTAAATATAGTTCGACGGACCTGTTAGAATAGTTTTAACTCAATCATTGCCAGCATGTAGCCTAGATTACTTTAAATTAGCCAATAGAAGCAATACTGATTTTCTGCTAAACAGTCTATTTTATAAAATAAATACGCTAAATGAAGATTTGAACGGTGAGTAGAATTATTAGATTTTGAAAATTGTTTCAGCTGTTTCAATTTAATTGATTGAATTTGAATAATAAATAGTTGACTTGAAGGATTAAGATATTAATTTGCAATGTTTTGTGAGGCTTTGCTCCAAATCTGAATAGATTCATTGCCAAAATATTTTCCTAAGTAAAATCAAAGAAGCGTCCAACCATGACTATGAAGCTGATTCCAGTGGGAAATTAGTCCCTAACTATGTAGGGGCAGTGATAGCCATGCCAGTTCAGGGACTGCAGTTCTACTGTAAGGTGCCTTGGTCAAAGTCAATGACCGGCGTACCTGACATGTAACAACCATACCATGCATACTGCTTTAAAATAATAAACTATATTAATAAGGCTATGTATGCTTCCACACAAAAAATTACACCATCCCCCTTCTTTTTCTTTTTTTCTTTTTTTTTTTTTACAATTCGACTACTGTTTGCGATGTAGAGAATGGCTTGTCTTTACTTGTTTTAATGAATTGGAAAAAATTCTGGGTGTCCCCACTGAAAGCTTTCTGCGATGGTCAAGGCTTACAGGAGTTTCCCACTTGTGCTTGCACCAGCTGAAAGGTGACATTAAGCATTGTTTAGAAATTTGTGTAAAATAAAATCCAACATTTTGTCTTAAATTTTAACTGTTTTAAATTTTTCATGCAATTGTAGATGTCTATGAACTGTTTTGCCAAAGTTATCATGGTTTATATGTAGTCTCTATGTTCCTGAAAACTCCTGTATCAGCTTTTGATCAGCTGCAAGAGTTCAGATTTTCCAACTCAGACATCAGTCGCTCTGGAGGCACTTAAAGGTATAGTGGAGGATTTTCGCAAAATTTTGAAAAGACCCCCCCTCTTCAACCCTGCGCTCGCTTCCAGGAGGGAACAGCATGCACAAGCCCATTTTTTCTCGTGTATGTTCTGTTTTAAAGTTGCTGTTTGCATCCCTTGCACAAGCTTACTTTCCCAAATAAGATTTGCAATTTTCTCACTATGTCAGACTCACCACTGGTAAGTGACAATGGGGACGAGCACTTTGGACGGCATTACGAAAACAAATCACCCGAATGATTGACAATAGGAGGACCAATTATTTTTGATGATCCACCCGAAAAATGCATATCCTCCACTATACCTTTAATATTCGTCATGTCAAACACACAGCATGAAATGTGCAGAAAGCTTCAAAACTCACAGTACAAGATGTTGCTTGACACACCACAAAACATTTTGAAGCCTCTTGAGGCTTGTCCACCATTGACTTTGGATGTAAACCGGGTGTCCTGGCAAAATGTGTTCAGTCAAAATGTATATTTTTTTCCATTAAAAAAATGCATTTTATATTCTCTTGCTAGCAGTTTTTACCACATACCTTATGAACACTTTATAGTTGCTTTAATCTGATACACACAGATTTCAGGCAACAGCCGGTTTCAAGCAGCTGTAACTGGGGATTCCCAATACCACTGCCTGGATAGCTTTGATAACCTAAAAGCCAGACCTCCCTGTCAGGTGACCTTTGTCCCTCTGTAAAGGCATATTTAAGAGTAGGCGTACTATCTTAAAGCTGGGCCTTTGGGGATATTTTTTTCACTTTTAAGAATCTCAAGACAATTTCTATCTAAAAAAATAACTAACAGGATCCTGGCTGCGATTAGAGTGGAGATTGTACTCATCACCCCGGCGGTGCCAACAGTCACAGAGGACTGACAATATGGAGCTCTCAATCTCGACATAGATTTAAAAACTAAACTAATTCTCTCAACTTACCACAAAGACTGTTTTGAGGTACTTTCTCACTTAACGTAAAAGCGTCTTAAAAGCTCTTGTGTCAAATTACACATAAAAATTAGATATGTCAACTAATCTTTTCAGTTACGGCCACTGCTGGTGGAACAAAGTACTGCAGGATATCTCAGCGTACACAAACCCCTCCACTTCAGCAAACCCTGGTTAATTTTAATATGTCCTGCTTCTCTGGTGAGCCAATGGAAATAGGTTGATGTGTGTTGCTAACTAACAGAGAAAGCTTCCTGGAGAGGTGGTGAAACGTCTTCAAATCTTGGAAACCAAGTCCAGGGGATATTTTTTTAATTTTTACGGAATGACTATGACCTGGATGACTGAGAACCTTCATCAGCATAACTAACATTGGACATCACACAAAACACACCATCCCAACACTGAAGCACTTTAAATCCTGCTTGAAATCAACAGGATGATGCATGTGGATAAATACTGAAGGACAACCTGTTAGAGGCCACAAAAAACGGTTTATAAGGTTTGTCTTCCAGCAAAACAGTGACCTTAAAAATACAGCCAGAGCTATAATGGAATGCTTTTGATGAAATTTTATTCATATCTCGGAAAGGCCCAGTTAAAGTTCAAATATAAATTTATGGAAAAAGACGTAATCTCTATATATGTGTACAAATGGGAGACTTGCAGCTGTTATTGCAAATTATCTGAATGATAAAGCATAAAATACGTATCTTTAAAAGTCATGAAAGCAGTAAATAATTCCCTAGAACTCCTTGACACTCGTGGTTGTTATGTGACATTGCTTAACTTACAGGAAACAATATTTTTAAAGGGCATTGTGCATCCATCCTTCTTAAATCGATCATGTCTCAAGATGTCTGCCTCTCTTTAGTTTTATAAATCTCCATAATCTACCAATAAATAAAGGGTAAACTGATCATTTTACAGCATGAGAATAAACAGAAAAGCAAGCTATATTTGACTCATAGGTCAGTTCTCCATCTGTCATAAATAGTAACATGGAGCCTTTCAGAACTGACAGAAAGCATTTCATCTGTTCCATCAGAGAAGGTGTGTGTGAGTGTGTGTGTGCCTCTGGGGTGTACTGTGTCAGAGGAGGTCATCTAGGCGGCTGCTGGGGGAGGATCTGCCAGTAAAGTGGTCAAGCAGCCCCAGATGGGTTTCTAATAGTCCTAATCCAACAGGTCAACCTGCTGGGCTCTGCCTCTGTAAACCTGGTTTTCCTCTCCTTCTGCCTCCTCCTGCTTTCTTTGAAACCCACTCTGCTTACCTAACCCCCCCCCTCGTTCTGTCTCCCAGCTCCTGTCTCTCCACAGAGGCAGCTAGAAACTAATGGGGCTTGGCTGGCGTTTATCCAGCCGTCTATCCCCCTGTGTGCTCTGTGTGTGTGTGTGTGTGT
>NW_015152058.1:0-22477 GCF_000732505.1 Cyprinodon variegatus | reverse complement strand
TAACTGTGAGCTTAAGACTGCATTTCTTATTCCTCTGCCAGTGAGGGCAAAGTAATTGTGCACTCACCTGTCCATCAAGTGATTCAGGCATCATATTTCAGTTGTTATCCCACACATGACTTCATTTGCATAGAAACACATTAAATGATCTGGCAGCTGTTAGCAAATAAATAATAGATTTTTTTTCCGCTCTTGATTTAAAATGCTGGACTAAATTAGGTGCTACTGGAGTGTGGATTTATCAGTGCAGAATGTAGACAGAACGTTTGTAATGCTGATTTTTGGCAAATACTGCTCTGCAAATTTCCTTGTGCGAATGACGGTTAATTATCCGTGCACGAGTTTCCTTCAACTCAGATATTAATGATGTGTCAGTGGAAAAGCGGCCAGCTCGGTGTGTGAAATGTTTCTTTGTTTGTTTCTTTATTTTTTTATTTACTATGAACTTCATTATTTTTATTTATTTGTGTTATCAATTGTATATTCAGTATTTGTCAAAACTGCTGTTACCTGTTTTTTTGATTTTATCGCTGGTTTTGACAGCCTGCCACAGGGTTTGTTTTTGTTTTATTTTTTTGATATGTCAAAGATTCCCAAAGTACACTATGACTGCAAAGAATTTAAACAAAAAATACACACTGCACATAGATTCCTTTGCTATATAATTCGGAGCAATATCAAAGTAGTAAAAGTCATGCTCTGCAATGCAGATGCTTTGTCTGCACTGACAAAGGTTTATTATTGACTTGGTGGTGGAATTAGAGTATAAAAATGTTAAAGGATTAATTCTGTGGCAGGAGCTATGCATATTAGGCAGCATTTAGGGCCTGATCTTCAAAAGCTGCAAACTTGTTTGTACTTGCAGAGCAGATCAGAAGAAGGCACATGCAATTCATAGGAGAAGACTGGCAAGCTTTTTTTTGCGTGTGTTCCTTCATTGATATGCAGATAATGTTTTAAATCATCAATGGAAGAGACATTTGAGAGTTAAGGAGACTGGGTACTTTGTGAAGGTGAAAAATACCTAGCCTCTCTATGGTATATAGTTGATGTGATAATTTTGAAGGTTTTTAAGGAATCTTTTAAGAATGTTTTTACTGACAAAAAAATAAGCCACAAAACATTAAAACTCTATCATTCAATAGTAGTATTCTCAGAGAATATGATGCATGGTGGCCATTTTGGAACATATTTTGTGTCTTCTGCAAAGTGTATCTGCAGAAAAATATATTCTTGTATTAGGATATTCAAGCCATATCTAGACAGACAGACACATTTATTGTTTCAAAGTGCTCACAATGAAGAGCCATTTGAAGATGTCAGCACTCATCAAAAGCCAACATGACTCAGAACAGAGGACCCAGTATTCGAGGCCAGACAGACAGTTGGATAATTCAAAAGCGTTTATTAAAAACAAAAGGATCTGTGGTGACAGCTGCTAGGGCGTCTATCACAGAAAACTCTGGTTTAACAGTTCAGCCCGTGTCCTGAGAATGAGGTAGGATCCAGCCGGTGGTCTGCCAACAAGATACAGCGGGCACCGCTCAGAGTGTCTCAGACACTGCAGCAAGCAGGAGTCTGAAGCCAGGTCAGGCAAACAGATCAGAACAGGAAAGCTCAGAGGTCTAGGTGTCCTAAACCGTTTCAGGCAAACCATTCAGACAGGAACAGGCAGGCTCAGTGGTTGAGAGGCAGAACAGGTCAGGGTAAAAAAATCAGAAAGACTCAGGAATTCTAATAAACCCTCTCACAACTGACACAAGAGAACAAGAATAATCAAGCACTGATAACTGGATGCAAGTACCTTAAATAGATGCTGGAGCAGGTTGATCAGATAAGCAGTTTCTGGAGTTGGACAGGTGAATGGAAGGAGTAATTAAGCAAGCAATCAGCACTAAGATCATGACTAGGAGCATTGGGAGTGTAGGATTACAGCCATTAAAAATAAGAGTGACAAAGTATAAATGGCACAAAAGAAGAATTACAAATTAAAAAAGCTGAATTTTCAATGTCGTTCTGGTGACCAACAAGCTCAAGACCAGCAAGAATAACAATAAATGGTGGGTATATATCAGTGCATATTTACAAGTCTTGATCATGTTTTCAACTGGATTTAGGTCGGGGGTTTGGCTAGGCCATTGTGACACAGGAATTTACTTTTATTTAAATCTATAAATTGCAGTTCTGCCTTTGGTTTATCAGGTTTTCTTAAAGAAGTATGTGTATAGCTTCCACCATCTTGCCAGATCCTCTGTCCCGGCAGAATGCAATGGCTGTCTTTTGCAGTACTTTTTAAAGGCCAGAGTTGTTAAGCACGTTACTAATAGTCGTCTCATTGACAGGTTCACTGGCAGGAGTAATGGATCTCTCCAGCTATTTCAAGGTTACCCTGCAATTCTTAGCAGCTCTACTGATTTTTGTTGTTCTCCTTGCCTGACCTGTAAGTATAGTTACCATTGGCTTGATGATTTTAAGACTGCGATATACTCAGAATGTTGGAACTTTGAACAGTGCTCCATCACTCGTTCAATGCTATTTTGTTTGAAAACCAAATACTGCTTCAAATTATCGTGAGAATAGGGGGAGCGTTTTTAGTACCGGTACTTTTTTTTCGAAGAACCAAACATTGAAAAAGAAAGGCCTAATAAAACTAAAAACCAGAAAACAAACTAGAGAAATACAATAATTAGAATTAACAATAAAATCATTAAAGCTTCAATATAATTTTAGATATAAAAAAACAAAAACAAATAAAACATGCAGAAAGAACAGCATTTTTTTTGTGTTTCAGTCATTAGAATATCATATTGTGAAAAATAAAAAAGGGAGGTTTCATCATCTATACACCTTGATGTATGGTTTCCTCTTTTTCTTTATACTTGCATATTCTAGCTTCCTAGCTCTACCAAGGTGTCCCGGGGTCCTTGAAAAATATGTGTTTTGTATTAAACTTGATGCTTCTTAAATCGTTACATAAGATTTCATAAAGCTCATCAAGAATAAAGCTCAATGCTACATCAATATGTAGGAAATACTGTCCTAATCTATAAAACACTGTCAGTCAGTTGTGAAAATATGTATTTACTCTATTAATACTCAGTAAAAGCTAATTATTGAAAACTTAACATTAAAAACTATTTCCTCTAATCCAGTTTCCACTATTCAATGCTAATTTGTCTCTACAAACATACACACACAGAGCTATAGTGAAAAAGTTTGGTTATAAAAATTAGTTTAGTGGAAAACCTCACAAGATAAAATAATATGCCATAAATCACGACAGAAAAAGTCCTTGTTTAACCTATTTGTTTTCATTCTCACAGTTTCTTGATCACGTTACCCAACAAAGAATAAAAAACAACAGAAATGTTATTTAATCAAAAACAATCCCCCTAAACTCTAGCAGCCACCTCCAAATGGCTGGGTCATGGTCATAAAATCCTGAGGTTTAACAAACAGTTCTCCTCTTGACTAAAGTTGTGGATCTGATTAACAGATCCTCAGTGATTTACTTCATTGGTTTGGAACATTTCTGCGTGCTTTAAACGCACTGGGACAGCAGGCAGGCAGGCACGGATTCACACACTCTGCAGGCAGTTATGGCAAAGCTTTATGTTGGAGGGAGATGAAAGCAGCTTCACTCTGAATGGAGAGCTGAGAGGAAATTTAACCATGAAGAGAGGGAAACTTACGCCCTAAAACCAGAGTTTATCAGAGATCCTCTACATCTATCAAGTTACACAGAGTGATTATCTGCAGCCTCAGTTACTTTTTATAAAATCTAATGTTCCTGCTGCATCTCCATTCAAAGTGATGTTAGGTATATCTATCTCTTGACTTACATTTCCAATATTTCACTGTTGGTTGTATACTTAGTTTTTAAAGTTCGGATAAGCCCTGTTATCTATGTTCAAAAAGCCCGAAAATAAAAAGTTTAGAGTAAATTGCATGATTTTTAAAATTTTTTATTTTTTTCTTACAAAAGAAAATTTTATTTTAAGCCCATTTGTCCAGCAAAATCATAATGAAAAATCGTTATTTTAAAATAAAGTATGTTTTTAAAAGGAATGTAACCCAAGCATTTTTTTTTAAATCTAAAACAAAATGCCAACATAATATATTTGTCAGTCCATCCGTCTGTCTGTCCGTCCATACATCCATCCTTTCATCCATCTGCAGGCAAATCTGTCAACACCCTTTGTATCAATATTGAATGTCCATTTCTCTGACACCCCCTCTCACCAATGCATATCAGCTAAAACATATGAACATAGGCAACTTGAATTAAATAATAAACCACCAACATCTGTCCACGCGTTATAATGCACTATATGTGATGTAATCACTGATAAAAATAGTCTGCCTCTACTTTTTTGGTTATGTTTTAATATTTCATGTCATTACCATGTCAATGATGCTTTATTTCAGGACATTATGTCCTAATGATATGAAATTTAAGGAGGTGCTACAGAAAAATTGTAGCAATTACTTTATTCACTTTCATACAAAACTATGCAGGCTCTCTGTCTGCACCGAGGAAGATAAGTTACAAAAGTATAAATTTCTTTGAGCCCCAGGCAACAATTACTATCAAGGATCAAAGTTTGGATTGTAAACCTTCCATCATACTCTTTTCTATCTTTCCAGTGTTTGCTGGAGCATTGAAAAACCTAAGTAATGCTTGTCTAGATGTTAGAAAAAAGGGAAGATTTTGTCTAGTAACCAGTCATCTCTTTGATGTGCTAAATTGTTAATGAATGCTAAGATCAGTGTATGCTGTGGCTAGTCGATAAATCAAGGAGATTTCATCATCTTATCAATTGCATTGCAAATGCATTATGAGCACCATTAAGACCGCAAATTGTCTGATTTATCAGAAAGTTGGGAAAGTGCCATTTTTTGAATAATTAATCATCCTTAAGTGACAAAAGCATTTTTTTCTAATGTTTCAGAAGTAACAGTTATGTAAGGAGTTGTTTAACCATACACTAACCGAGTCAAGGTTGTGTTAAATCTCTAGCAATGGTGCACTTTTGCACTGTACATGATATGTGAGAGTAGTGATGCTCATGCTGATAAATTCTCATATACACCAAAAAAACAAACAAGCAAACAATCAAACAAACAAGAGAACAGCTGTGTCAGCTTAACCTTGCTTGGGCTCAAACTGTGTAGAGTAACATGAAAGTATCAATTTCCTTTGATTTAACTTAGTGACCTAACAAAAATCTGTGCATTGTCTCAGTATAAAACAAAGGATCCATGTGTGACAAAGCTCATCTTCCCCACTGTTTAGTACGATGGAGAGCCTGTGATGCAACGGGCTAATTTCTACTTCTCTGTTTTCCTTTGGTAGAACGAATTGCATCGTTACCTGGTTAAAAAACAATAATATGTAGTAAACTGTACTTGTAAACTAAATAAAATAGACGATGTTAAATTTGATGTTTAAAATATTATTTTCTGTTAGATTACTCTACTCAGTTAAAGCCTAATTTTTTTCCAAGTTTTTTCTCCACCTTTTGCCAGGGAGCCAATCATTTTCTTCATGCCTGGAGCATTATCCGACCCAAAAGTAACTAATTAATTCATGGGGTTTTCTTGCTAAGCTTCAGTCAAAATTTAAAATGCTACTTTTAAGAAAACCAAAGCCTCAAACACACATAGGAAGGCCATGGAATTTGAACAGCCCCCTTATGCAGCACTGGCTTTAATCTTTAATGACATAGTGTTGATGGAGTACTCTTGACCTCCACGTTGCACGCTGGCATAGCACACTAACACACACACAGCACGTCTAAATCAGCTCCTTTCCGTTGCGTCCCATAGCTTCTTAGCGTTCCTACAGATTGGTGACTTCCCTGGTTTCACTGCCTGACAAAAGGCAGGTCCAACCCGGATTTGAGCAAAGCTGGACGGCCATTGTCGTGAGTGAAAGCCCAGTTATTCATTGCTGGCGAGTTAAAGGGCTGACCCCGGCGTAACACTGACGAAGCGGGTCGACAACACTGGGGCCCTTTGTCCAGCTCTGCTTCGCCTCTGATCAGCCTGTAATGAAGTGAGAGCTCTGTCGAAAATTTACAGCCTTCTCGCCCCTCGTCTCCCTTTCATCCTTCTCTCGGCCTTGTCTTGTATTTTAGTTTTTTTCTTTTTTTTTTTTTTTCCCATAATGGACATGGTTTTTAAGCGTCCTCCTTCCTCAGCCACTTTTACAATAAGAAAGCCAACGGTACGAGATGGGTCATTACTTTCCTCTCAATGGGACCCTGCTGCTTTCTCCTCATCTCCCAAATTCCCGCCTTTTTTCCCCTTACTTTCTAAGTTAGGCTTTCCTCCTGTGTGGCTGTTGGAAGTCCAGATGAAGACACAAAAAGAAGCTCCCACGGAGGACAAGTCAGACATCCAGAATAAATCACCTTATGCTGCTCAAATAAAATGGAGTTAACAGTCTAAATGCTGCGCAACATTAAATCATTTGCTTACTTTTACTTCAAACTGGTCCCTATTGAAGCATACCGAGGTTAAATGTAAAAATGCTTCAAGATCTGAGCAATATCGAAGTATTGTTTTGGTTTAGCCGTTTTTTATTTATATATATATATTTTTTTATCTGAAATAGACGGTGCATTTCTATAAAGCACAGATGGACTTGGTGTAATAAATCCGTTCCTTGAAATTTCTGTGCTTGTGTGTGTGTGTGTGTGTTTGTGTGTGTGATATCCCTGGGTAAATTGTTTCCTCTAGGCTTTGAGAGGTGGGCATTCAACAGCCTGCCAAAAGAGCTATAGGCGATAATTAAATGATTCCACGCTTGAAAGGAGAAAGAAGCACAGAGAGAAAGGGAGAAAGAGAGAAAGGGGGGGAAGAGAGGGAGAGATGGTAAAGCAGAGATGCATGCAGGAGGAGATTGTGTGGAACAGAGAGACGTAGATTCAGAGAAAGGTCTTTGCCACAGTGTGGGACGCTATCAGCCTCTGTTGGCTTACACACACTGTGGATCCAAACGCAGCCTGCAGTCAGGGCGCGGATAAAGAAACATCATTAGTCAGCTACGCCTGAAGAGTCCCGACTTTTAACCGCCAAACAAATACGTTTGACTCCAGCTTCCAGTTGTTCTTTACCTTTATTTTTGATGTGGCGTTAGAGTCCAAGACAGCAGCAGCACACCAGTAAGGTTCTTTATATCTGAAAGGAACCAAAGTTTCAGTGTCCTGTTACTCCTTTTGGGTTTGTTCTGGGTATTAACTACATTCAGCGCCTGTAAAAACACAACACACCGTCAAGTTTTTCTAATAATCACAAATAATTTTGAAGCATCTCCTACAGTTAACCTAACATTTATCCTGTACAATTCAACTGAAGAGTGAATAAACACATGTTTTTGAATGAAAAAAGTAAAAGCTGCAATCACCTTGTTGCATAAGTGTAAACACACTTGAAATAATACTTGGTTTATACACCTTTCTCTCTGATTTTTTGTGTTTCGTTTTTATTGGTAGACTCTAACATTAAATAAAGTCAGAATTGTTTTGGCTCTCAAGGGATTTTCCTCATATTTGAATCCTTTAACCGAAGTAATAGTTTAATGTTCATTCACAAAGAATCTAAAGCATGTCACTGTGCAAAGGTGTCAGTCAGGAGGGTTAAAGAAAATATAAACAGGGAATACATACTGTGTCATGCATAGACATTATATAAGTAGACGCCTCAATGGACGGGGTTTACCTATGCCGCCATGTTGAATGTGGCAAATCTGCTGTTAGATTCAGACAAACATTATCAGAGGGACTCTAATCTCAGAATATACTTTATTTTCATGTTTGGTTGTTTTTATATTATGGTTTTATTTTCATATCCTTTTGGCTTCATTCTATTCTTGTAAAGGATAAAAATAATTAAAAGAATATAAGCTGGTCCTATTACTCCAGGACTGAATTAGTTCTGCAAACTGTCACTATTCTGGAAACGTTCCCCCTTACTTCTCATAGTATGACGTTTTTCTCATTATTAATTAATTACTTTATTGTTCTACAACTTTTTTCTCATATTAGAATTTTTTTTCTGTTTAATACTCCCCCCAAAAAAGTTGTTTCCTAATTTGTAAAATAATGAAGACCATAATGTTTAGATTTAGCCAATTTTTTATTTTATTTTTTTATTCATAATACTTAAAAATCTATATATGCACATCTTTATAAAAAAACAACATTCTGTACTGTATGCAAGCTATAAACCTTGATAAAGTATGGCCTTGCACAGCTTTATAGTGTTGCCACTCTGCAGCGTTAATGTATCGAGTTTGGTTAACTTCTTTCTGCCACATACAAGATGGTGGTGATGTTGACGTGCAAACCTCTGCCCAACGAGGCATCTACTTATATATGTCTGTGGTGTCCTGGTAAATTATAGACAATGGCTAACAGCTGGAAAAAATATCCCAAAAGTTGAACATTGTCCAGAACTTCTACCAAAAAACAAAACAGAAGCTGGTTGATGCGGTCCTTAAGCAAAAAGTAATATCAATGGGCTGCAGGAGTGTTTGTTCAACATGTGACGACACTCTTACTATACATGTTTTTCAGCTATCTGGACTAAAGATTCAGATTGCAAGGTAGAATCCTTTTCTTTTAAAGAAAAACTCAAGAGGATGAAAACAAACTTTAAGCCAGAATTTCAAACTGGAGACACATGAAGAGAAAGCAGCGATTAGAAAGTCTTATTGATATTAAGAAATATAACTCTAGTGCTCATATCCCTGCAGAAGACGTCAGTGCTGAATCCAGTAGATCTGCGCCAGCAGGCAGATCAAGATTAGAGAAGGAGAGGAGCCATAAAGAGCCCAATGAAATAAAGGTGGTAAACCAGCAGAGGAGGTTTGCAGTTTGCTAGAAAGTGGGAGCATCCTTGGCTGTTAGGAGTTTAAGCGCAGAGTTTGGAAAGACGAGGACCCGGGCAGATTAGAGTAACGGTGGACAAAGTTGAATCTTTGTCTGGAAGTCATTTTAAAAAGGAAATTTGGACAAAAGAAAATTACTACAGTGCACTGCCAAAAACACACCATATTAACAGTCAAATACAGTGGTGGTAGTATGATCATCTGGGTTTAGTTTTCTTTAAATGGAAATGCTTTCAGGTTTTTTTTTCGCAAGGTAGAGTAAAATACAAATCCTTCCTTATACCAGTAGGCTTTGTTTTAGACTCTTGAAGTGTCTGACAGTAAGCTAAATATGAAGAGGGAATATATTTTGCATATTAGTCCAAACACACATCAAAAACAAAGCCAGAATTGCCAAATCAGAATCAGATCAAAATTTAACTGAAACTTTTGGAATTCAGAGAAAGGGAAGGATTCATGAAATTCTTCTCCATTTAATGGGGACTGAATATAAACTCATACTCATGCCACAATTAAAATAATCCCTTTTAAATTCTAGGGTCTTACTAATGTAAGAGGGTGTCGCACCCCCTAGGGGGAACTTTGTGTAATTGTAGAAATTAGTTGAATAAAGATTGATTTTAAATGTTTCTTTGAACACAATGTTGAATTCTATAACATACTTAAAAGAAAAATTTTAGATGGTAGCTTTGTGATTTTAGTTGTTTACTTTTTGAACAGTTTAAAAGGTTGCAGCGGGGGTAATTGTGGGGAATAAAAATGTTCTTGCTGAGCTCCCATTTGGAGGAGGAGCACAGAAGGGAGGCCCAGCAAGAGACGTTTGAGAACCACTTGGTTAAATGAATGATGGTGGCAGAAATCGTCAGGTCTGTTGTTTTACAGCAAGAAGGTGCCCGGTTCAAATCCTGGTCTTGACACTTTCTACACAGATTCATCTTGTTCTAATTTCTAACGGTCAAACTTTATCCATCAACCTAATGAAATGTGGTATAGCTTTGAGTATTTAAGGGTGTGTTCATGATTGTATTTCTTTGTCCAGGTCAGGGAACTTACCAGGTGTAACCTAGACACCCAACCATCAGCCATTTTTTTCACAAGTCTAAATTTTTTTTTTTTTATCATCTGTTATGTAAATCTGTGATGTGTATTTTTATACACTAGGGGTTGAACTGAAATCATTTTTAAACCTGGTGAAGAAAACTAGATAATTTGCAAGTCACAATTACATGATACGCTTCACTTATTACAATTAACGTCTATTGAGGCTTAATGTTATTACCTCGATTCCCTTTTCAGCCTCCCCAGAAGGTAACTGGGATAATCTTCAGTCATTAATCATTAAAAATGTTTGAAAAAGAATCAAATTTAGGCTTGGTTTTACTTATTACAACCATTTAAACTTAAATTAATCAGAACCTTAAACTGTCTTTGTAAGAATTGGAACATAAAGATGGATCTTCAGTAATATTTATTGTCTTTTTGGAGCCAATAAATGTTATCTCCTTCCAGGTACCTCCTCCATTTCTCGTTTGTATCCCAGGGGAGCTTTAAAGGCTTATGGTGGGCCATGGGATCAACCAGAGAAACATCATCTACCTCATGAGCTTGTAATTAGTAGAAGGAGGTCGAAGGGCTGTGTTAGTCGCATCTATTCTTTTTAATTCAAATCTAAGAAGGAAGACCTTCATTTGGACACAGGATGAAACACTGACTTAATTGATTAAAAAACAGCAGTTTGACTTGGCAGTATTCTCCTGGCTTCCCATTATCTAGGCAACCAAATGCATTTATTTAGACTTTATTCCTGCTTACCTGACTTGTACAAGGCATATTGTCATTTATTGCACTGTATCTATAGCTCTACTGAGTTATAGGTACAGTGCAATAAGTGATAATTACAGTATACACCAAAATGTAATCAGTAAATATTTTTTATATCAAATAAATAGAACCTGAATAAACACAAAATACAGCCTTTAAATGATGGATGTATAGATTACAAAAACTTCCAAACCTATTTGGCACTATTTGAGAAATTAACTTACCTCCTCTTGAAAAAATCAACAAAATTATGTCCAATTTCTTTAGCCTTGTCCAGGTCTGCCAGAACTATAGAAAAATAAAGAAACTATATAAATTATATCTGATTAAAATCATTAAACAGGCTGAAGGCACTACAAAAGCAATACATCATGTCCCTGTCTAAAGAAATTCAGTCATTGACATCTATAAGTCTTGAAAGGGTTAGAATCAATTTCTAGGGTTTTAGAAGCTTCTTTCTCTTAAAAAGTAAAGTAATTATTTAATAGTATTAAGTCAGTCATGAATGTGTTTTCAAGTTTTTTCATTTCTGTCTTCTTGACTTAATTATTGATGATGTTATCCATAACAATGGACCTAATCTTCAAGGTAAAGGCTATGACTTTTCCAATAAAACAATTCATTTTTCATAAAGAACACATTCTCAGAACATCTAGAGTCCTGCAGAAGTATTCATTTAAATGAGAAAATATTTTGACTTCTGATTATGATGTAAATGTCAGCTGTTAGGAAGAGTAGGTTGAAGTCATGTAAGATGGAGTTCAGGCGTAGTCAGACCCTAATAGCTGCTTGTGAAGTTTTTCACTCATCCAGGTCATAGTCATTCCAAAAAAATGAAATTAAAATCAATCTGCTGGACTTTGTCTCCAAGTTTGAAGACATTTTGCTTCTGATCCAGGAAGCTTTTTTCATTCAAAATGTTAGGAATAGCGTAGAGTTTGAGGTTTTATACAGTAGTCCAACAAAACCTTGTTTATGTTTTGAAAACATACAAATTGAAACGGACGAATGGGTCCTTCCCTTTGGAATTGGGGTCATTTGGTTTCTTTTGTTAGCCTGCAATGCCCCATGCCCGTCTAAGTTTCTGAAAGGGGGGTCGTTAAAGGGAATTGTTGACCTGGCTGAATAGGCGAGGTTCTCAGCTCTGCATTGTAGGTTTTTGAAAGTTGAAACCTGTGTCCACCTCCTCTGTTTAAGGTTACTTTTTCTTTCTTAACATAAATGGCTTCCTTCACGCCTCTCAGTGTATTCTCATTATGAGTTCGTATGAAATCTTACGAAAAGTTATGCACCGTAATTTCGTACATTTTGGACGTTTTTTTCGTCGTATGCGCATGCGCATCTGACGCACCATTCACGAATATAGAATATAAATTACAATTAGCCCTAACCCTGCCCGTAACCCTAACCCTAAGATATAAAACAGCAAGCAAAGTAGTTAGAGACATGAATAAGTGATGATTGCACTGTTTTTCCCAGTTTTACGTCCGTCCGCGGTTCTGCTTTTTTTGTCTGTCTGCCAGCGCATGCGCACTGATGTGGTTTTTTGAGGAAAAACGTCCAAAACGTACAAAATAGAGTGCATAAATTTTCGTACGATTTCATACGACCTGATAATGAGAATATGTTGCGCCCTTTAAAACCAACTGTCTTCATTGTCTAAAATGTGAACTTTCTGGTCCTCAAAAGAATGTCCCTTGTCCATAAGGTGTAGATGTACCACAGTCTTGTCCCAATGAGGTTGCTCTTCTGTGTTGGGCCATGCGTCTGTGGAGAGGTTGTTTGGTTTCTCCAATATAAAGATCAGAGGATTCCTCACTGCACTGAACTGCAAACACAACTCTACTCATATTTGGTCTCGGGGTTTTGTCCTTAGGATGCACTAGTCTCTGTTTAAGGGTCTTGTTTGGTTTGAAATGTACTGGGATTTTGTGTTTGGAAAAAATCCTCTTGAGTTTGTCAGAGACTACAATATTTTTGCGTTTAATCTTCTAATAGCTCCATTATAGCCCTGAGAAATGGCTTCTTCTCAGTTATACATTTTTTAGGGTCAAGAAGACCAAAACGAGGATGAACATCTGTCAAGCTTTTGAGCATTAGTGTTGACTTAAGTAAGCAAAGGGACTGAGAAGCCATGCAGAGGTGTGAGCTTTCCTTCTGGACAGGTATGTTAAATGTTTACTAATGTTAGCCTCTGACAGAACAGGCAATGGCAAAAATCACAAATGAAGGTTGGAGCAAGACCAGACTATCACTACTAAACTTGTAGCTATCTCCTTTAAACTCACCAAGAAACTAAAATAGTCTCTAAAACAGCAAGTATTCCATTAAAACAGTGTTTCCCAACATTTTTTGACTCGTGTACCCCTTTGGGCATTTTGTTTTACCATGAGTTCCCCTCTCAGTCAAAAGTAGTGATGATTGTCTAAAAGTGGAACGTACTATAACTAAGAAATAAAGATTTTTTCACTTAATCTTTTAATATGAGCAATTTATTGTTAGGCCTTTTATGATTTCCATCTCAAATAATAAACAACATAAATATGTTGCCTGGAAGTTAGTAAGGAATCAAAATAAATGCAAAATAAAATCATATTATAAACCTGTATTTATAAAACAGGAAGTCCTCTGAGTAAGTCCTTTATAATCACATTTAAACTGAAGGAATTGGGAACAAGAGAGGGAACGTAAAAAATTAAAGTCAGACTGTCTTAATTAGTTTTACTTTGTTTTTCATCAACACTCCTGAGCTGCTTTGATGAGCTCCAATAGTTCAGTGTGAAAAACAGTTGATTCCAGGCTGTTCTCTACATCCAGTCTGTTCCTCTGCTTGGTTTGGTTGTAAGTCACAGCTGAACTCAAACATATAAGAAAAACTTAATTTTTGGTTGGTGAAAGCTTGTTTTATTTTTATTTAAGTCGGTTTCTCACAAAGCCAAACAGATCCCAGCCCTATTTTAGTTGATAAACTAAGAAATTAAAAGTTTTATTTTTCATTTTATTTTCATGTACCCAATGCAATGCACTCGTAGACCACTACAGGTACGAGTACCTACTGTTGAGAGTCATTGCACTAAAAGACCATAAAATGCATCTGATACAGTAAGTCTACATATTGGAGTAGACTGTACCAGTTCAACTCTGCTCTAAATGACTGATACGATTCTATGCTTCAAACCTCATTTTTAGGAAAATTGTGAAAGTCGCATGTGCAGCCCCACAATAAGTAATCTGGTAATTCTTTTTATTTAAATGTATCACTTTATATTTGTTTACCATATGGTTTTTTATTCTTTTTTACTTACACTATATGCTTTGGGATTGATTAACTATTAAATATTTATCACTTGAAACTAATAATTTCCTTATTGAGCTGCCAGTTTCTGGGAGGTGCCATGTGAGCTTGGATGGGCCAGTGAAGCAAGAGTCCCAGCTGCAAAGAATCTCAGTGGCACTGAGACTATTTGGACTCTTCCACTTATTTTAGGGTTTTTTTTGTTTTGTTTTGTTTTTTTTTTGTCATTAAATTTGGAGCGTACTAAAGTTATTTTCTCTCATAGGTTGCTGGTTTTGTATTGTATCGATTAGTTTGGTATTTTTATTGTAATTTTGTTTAGGTAAATGTATGTAATGTTCCCTGTTGTGTGAAAATGGGCTGATTAGCCAGTATATAGTATGTTCCCTTTGTGTTTCAGTTTGTTAGATTAATTAATACTTCAGTTGGTTTTGTTAAGTTTGGGTTTAATAACCTAATTTCTTTTTGTGGGCCCAGATTTAAGTTTAGAGTTCAGATTTTTGTTGTAAATAAATCTGTAACCATTTTTTCTCAAACATCCCTTTGCTTCTTTGATTTTTCAGATTTTATTATGAAGAAAAAACTATTCTTGCATTTTATGTACATGAAACACTTTTTGCCAAATTCTGTTGAAAAAATATGTATGAATGCTATGTATTTTTTCTTCATATGCTAATTGCAGATTGAGGGCAAGCTAAATCTTGAGGCTCCTGAGGCCTGTAGAGATACTGTCCAAACAAACAGTAAATATCATAGAAAATATAAAGCACATCAGTACGGCAGGATTATGGAGAAATATCCCATATTTATTGGGACGCTATAATCATGTTTGCACATCTCTGTCTGTTTTTAAAAGTATTGCACCACCTTCTTTCACTGGAAGCAGTTCTCACTTTGTTGACAAGTCTTCAGCAAACATGGCTACTGTTAAAGATCATTATGTTTTAGTACCTTTTGGATGGAGTACATTTGGTCAGAACTTATTTACACTGAAAGCTATTCATTACTAGAATAATATACCAGGAAACATAGGAACATATGGGTCTTTTAAATAATTCTTGAGGAATTTAAATCATGTCTCCTGGGTAATTAATTGTGCAGCCACTCATTTATTTGATTTTAGAACAGTTTTTGCTGCTTAATGTTTTATAGCAGTTATTTATTACATAAAATATGGTTTGTATTTTAAGAGATGTATTTGGATTTTAAAAATGAACCAATTCTGTAATGCAGGTATCTGGTTATTAGTACTGCATTTATATATATTATTGTATTTCATAAGCTGTCCTAAGGGAATTCAGATGAAAAGTAGCCTTCATAACTCAACTCTGGCATAACTCTATAATTAACATTTTTCCTTTTAAAAATAAACATAATCAACAGCATCATTATCGTTATATTTACTTTAGGAATGGATATGTTAATGTGGATAGTAATGATGCTTCTAGGGGAAGAGGATGTTGGCAGGATGAGTGTGTTTTCCCCAATGACCAAGTTGATTTTTGAAGGGGGAGTATCTGTAAAGCTGCAGCTGAGTACGAGAGTATGTCCCTTTTTCTCTATTAAAAAAAGTACAAACAAAGAATTTACATTTGTATGTTATTGCCTGATACAATATGAAAAATAAGCATGACATAACTTCATGTCTAAAGTAACTACTGGATTTTAATGTGGAAGCTTCAGGTTGGGGATGTCTAAATACATCGCTTTCACAGGATTAAGTTTGTTTTCTAAAATGGAACTTTTATGTTCACTGCTGTGACTTATAAATACTTAGCAGGATTTGAAATATTATTATTATTATTTTTTACAATACAATACAAATACACCCTCCAAGATCTGGAAATAAATACAAGAAAGGCAGTGAAAACTTTTGATTTAAATTCATTAGATAAAGAGTGACGTATCTCAACCGTCTCATTTCATGCAGTTAAAATAAATACAATTGAAAATCAAAAAAGATGTTTTAGAAAACTAAATATTACATAAGACAAAAACATTTCTCCTTACAAGATATGTCAGTAGAACACTGTTTACATAATTGTGATGTTCTAATTACTATCAATTTTAACTTTATTACAGGGCTGTAGTAACTGGGTTGTCTGAATATAAGTGAACCATTAGAAGATCTTAATCCGCCTTAATTGTCCGAAACGGTAAACCTAAAGTTTGGAATGACTGCGGGCAATGGCGAGTGCACAACTTTCTGGCCAGAGGTTAAACTCGTCACTAACTTTTTAAAATTACACTTTAACACTTTAAATACTGTATGTTTTGTTTTATTTTGGTAACAGTTTCTGTTCGAGCTTTTTTTAATTAGAGTTTCACTGAAGATGTTCCCTAGTTTTCCTGTTCACTCAGTGCTGTTAATATGAGCTGCATTATGAATAAAACTAATGTTTAGCTGAAGCTAATGGCCATTGGTGAGGTTTATATAATGAAGTGAAAATAAAGGTAACTACTGAACTCTATAATTTAGTGACACTGCCAACTGACGACTAGCTAGCAGGCTGAGCTTGTTCACATAAAATAGATTTTAAATGTTTTTTCGCTCTTGAAAACACATTTTATCCCTTAATTTCAAACAAACCTTATCTTTTTTGTTTTTTGTTTGTTTTTTGTTTTTTTGTTTTTCAGCAAAGGAGAAATTAGATAATAATAAATTATTTAAATCATTGAACTTTAATGATCTCTCACTGGAGAAATTAACCTCTGCATTTAATCCCTCCCCTTGGGGAGCAGTGGGCTGCCATTGTGCGGCGCCCAGGGAGCAGTGTGAGGATTAAGGGTCTTGCTCAGGGAGCCAGAGTGCAGGCTGTGGGGATCAAACCGGGTACTTGCAACCTTCTCAAGCACAAGCACACTGCTCTAACCACTATCTTAACACTTTAGCAATATTATTTCAGTAAATTTTTTATATTTAATTGAACGTCCACTATGTTACTTCAGTGCCTCTTTACCTGTAAATAGTCTTCTTAGAGATATATTTTCCTAATAGTTTTATAAATGATATATATTAAAATCAACCAAATTATATATGACATGCCCAACCAATGTTATTGGTTTAATTGGAACAGTTTAATCCATGAGTGCGTGTTGAAAAGTTATTAAGAGAACGCAAGCCACGATTTCCTAAAGGAAATTCGGTTTAAATGCTTTAAAACAATAGAACCACTAAGCAGCAGATTCCAACCATGCTGTTGCACATTGTAAACCGTATTTTTTTGGCATAAGAATATAAATATAAAAATTCACATTTATGTTGTTTTATTTATTTTTTTACAAAAGTCACCTTTTGCTACTTTACTCAGTAAAAGAAAATGTTGGAGATCCTTTAAAGTTTTCAGAAAAAGATGCAATATTTGATGTTTGAGGTGCAATATTTCAGCCAAAGGTAACTAGAATCATCCATACAGCACATATTCCCTCTTTCTCCACTCCTCTCATTTCATCTCTGCCTCCCAGAGAAATCCATTTGTTTAGTGTATGCTCATTTACATTTCTCCAACTGCCAGTCACAGCCAGATGCACACAGAGTAGTTTGTGCTGCATGTGCCAATTTTTTAAGACTCAGAGCATTCAGTTCCCATCACTTGACACTTCCAGTTGCTCCGGTTTCCAGAAAAAAAAAGGCTCCTCTCTCTGTCTCTGCCTCCTCTCTGGTTCATTCTGACAGTAGGTGTTGCATACTAATGTGGTGAGTGTCTCAGGGGGGCGAGATGAGGAAGTCCTCTCCCATTACTCGGTGCCCACCAGCTGGGCAGGGGCAAGGGCTACAGCAGTCAGACAGATGGTACTGTCACCCCCTGCTCTCTTTTTCTCTCTGTTGCACACACAGACACACACACACACAATGATGCAACAGCAAGGAGGAAGTCATTAGCTGGGAGAACCATAAGCTTCCTTATTGAACGGAGGAAGAGGAGGACAGAGGGAGATTTGAAGGGAAGAAAGGTTTTATCCTAAACTCACTTCTGCTGAGGCAATCTGTCATGGTTGTAGTAATTGCCCTCGTCTTGAGTGTATGAAGTGATCTGTCAGCGGCCATTGCCTTGCTGCTTTAGGTATTGCTCTCACAAACAAACACACACGCAAACAGACTGTCACAAAGCTGTGACCCTACTTAACGCCCCAACAAAGACGCAGGCAGCTGTGAAATTTTGAATAAACTGCTCTTCAAAGAAAAGGAGAAACATGGAAGAAGATCCAAACCAAGTCAGTCTGTGCAGGAAAGAGTTGCAGTAAGAAAAGTGAGAGAGTCAGACTCTGTTTTATCAGTAAGGCTAGAGAGGGCCTTAGTCCTATTAGATCAGCAACTTCTTCCATTACGCTGTAGTTTATTTGACTTGACGCCTTGTGTTGAAAGAGAAAACAAAGGGAGAAGGAGAGGTTTAAGAACTCTTTAAGTGTCACTATCAGACTAATATTTTTCCAAGTGATGAAAAGAGGCATTATCTGCTCTTTTGTTGACCTGAAATATTTGGAAGATGGTAAAAAGATATATTTCCACCAGCAGGGCTCAAATTACCAGTTAATTTATTTGTAAATAATCACTTTAAAATGTGTCCTGACCATCCTTGGATGCACCCTACTTATAGGTCACTGTTACAACGGAGGAGAACATTTTTGACCAGTCACTTCTATTTTTGGCCTTTTTGTGACATTTATATTACTTAGACGATCAAACAAAATTCAGCAGTGGAGAAAGATAACTAAGGTTAATACATGAAGTGGGCTTAAATTAAAATAAATCATGTATGATCAACCTTTTGAAACTTTTAATTCAATTCAATTCAGTTTATTTATATAGCGCCAATTCATAACACAAGTCATCTCGAGGCACTTTACAGTTCAACTAGATCATACATTTAATTTGATTCAAAATTTTCTATCTAAGGAAAACCAGTTGATTGAATCGAGTCATTGACTCAAAGGCAATCCCTCACAGTAAGCATGCTTGTAGCGACAGTGGAGAGGAAAAACTCCCTTTTAACAGGAAGAAACCTCCAGCATAAACAGGCTCAGTGTGAGCGGCCATCGGCTGAGGCCGACTGGGCTTTTAACTGTGTTATTATACCATTTCTACATGTAATTATGCCCAAAATGGTAATTTACTGGATTAAAGAGATAGTTTTCTAATGATACTGCCACCTCTGACCAAAACACAGAACTGTATCACTCTTCTGCATCTCATAGCACTCGTTTGCCAGTGTTATTTACAAAAAATAATTATAGTTACTAATTTATTCTTCGAAAAGTACTCAGCAAAAACTCGTTACTAGCCAAAGGGACTATATAGTTCATTTTTATGTTTTAAAATGTTATCATCAATTAATATTTTTCAATAATTAATTCAAAGGTGTTGATTGAAAACTAATCTACACTACTTTGGTGCTTGTCAATCGACAACCGAGTCACGATATAAATGTGTTTATGCGATGATGATTCTTGTTTATAACAAAATAAAGGTAAGATTTTTTACTACAAAAAAGTCACCTTCCGTGAAATGAAATATAACAGTAGTTTATATAATTGTTCAATGAACTATATATGGAAATGTGTTTATACCTAATCAACAGGACCACATCATTACAGAGTGGTTTTCACCTTGTCACTTGGCTGAACAGGGATATTGTTGACAAGCTTTTGAAATAACTTAAACGATGCATCTTCCCAGACATAGTCAGCCCAGCAGTCGAGTTGTAAAAAAAAAAAGAATGGGGATGGTGGAGTTTTTTTTTTTTTTTGGAAGCCTACATAGCCTAATTAATATAGTCTATTAATCTAAAGCAATATGGATAGTATGGTTGTTACATGTCAGGTACACCGGCCATTGACCTTGACCAAGTCACCTTACAGTAGAACTGCTTTCTGTCCCTGGACTGGCATGGCTATCACTGCCCCTACATAGTAATGGACAAATGCAGAGGACAAATGTCCCACTGGGATCAGTTCCATATGTAGGCCACTTCTTTGATTGTATTTATTTTGCTCAGGCTACTTGTAGCCCACCAAATGTCAAAAGGCCAATATTATTGCTATGACTGTCAGTATATAGTAGAAATTTTACACATTCAGTTATAAAATGTCACAGGGGATGGTATGGGGTGATGGTCATTTAAGATGAGGGATGATTTTTAAGATTTTTTTTAAGACGGGGGATGCCATCTCCCCTAACTCGAGTACTGACTCAGCCACCAGCCTTCCCAATTCTCCTGGGTAAAACATCTTCACCTCTGGTGAAATTTAGTAGTAACAGGTCATTTTTCCTCTAGAGTGAGATTGCTGTGCACTCTCTCCAGGTGTTTCTTGTCCAATTTATAGCCATAGACAGTTCCTTTGATTGCCCGGCAGCACATGAAGTGCATCTCCTGATATAAATAAGCAAAGAAAAGCTGCCTTCTTCTCCTCTTTGTTTAGGCAGTTGCCTGTGGCATGTAACGTGGAGTTACGCGGATTTGCTATTGATGTCTGAGTTGAGCTGGATGCAAGTCACTTCTGAGGATCCACAAAATCCACCTTGAATATAAGGTTTCACTGATTTTCTAAACTCATTTGCTTGAGGTCACATCTGTAGAAAACAAAACCTCTGACCTGAAGTGCATTCAGGGAAAATAAGCTACAGGCCTATAGATGCATCAGCGCTGAACTACTGTCAGACTGCTCATTAAATGAGTAAAGGGTAAAATAAAATGGCTATTAAAAAAATATTTATCTGTAAAATCTTACAAAATGTCTCTTTAATAGATATCTGCATGAATTCTGAGCAGCAGTCCCTACCTGTCCTTGCACACTAGCAATGACAGGTCTAACCGGACCCTCCAGAAAGCACCTACCTTGACCTCACTGCGCCTGCACAGTAAAAATGTGTTTTTAATCACCAGAAGTAGGGCAACACATAAAATGGGTGCCACCCACACAGGGAGTGGAAGCAAGCGTCCTTCTGCAAAAAATAGCATTAAAACAGAATTAATATTTGAGGACAAATTAATATTTTGGACTGCAAATGGCAATATATTATTCTGTATATGCATTTGGAAGACTTAGAAAAGCATGATATACAACCGCTTTTCCAAAAGAAATATGAAAACAACCTGCTTTTATCTGTTATGTTTTTAATATTGGTCCATAAACCCATAAAAAAACAAAGGCAGCATAGAAAGTGTCTTATTTTTGGTTAAATGCCAAATAATAGCATGAAAAAGGCTTTTGTCTTTCTATCCGAATCTGACCGCAAAGTAGTACATGAATCTTGCCTGATCAGATATACAATTTGTTGTTGTTCTTTTTTCAACTTTTAACAACATTTTAATTAAACTTTACTGCCTTATTTATTATGTGTTTGAAAACCTTCAACGCTATATTTTTGTAGATTGTGTTTTGCCCCTTGATCATTGGTACTGATGAAGTACAACCTTCAAAACATCAATACTCCTTGGTTTCAAAGTTTTGTCATTATAGTACTTATTCATCTTGCCACTTTGCAGAACTTTTGCAAGAATGACTGAAGTATCACAATTCATTGGTATTTCAAAATGAACTTGTGAGTATAATATACCTGTCACTGTCAGGGTTTGGTGTTGGGTTGAGGACCCAAAAGCAGAGGCAAATTGGCAGAGGTGAATTTTGGTGGGTTTAATGAGGTTTACAGGTACAGATGCAGGAATCAAAGATCCAACAAAAATAATAACGAACCAGAACCAAGGAGACATCAGGGGAAACCAAACTCTAGGAGCCAGGGAGAGACGAGGTAAACAGACAGACGTTTGACGAGGATCCAGCAAACAGGAACTGAAGAGGGAGGGCTTTTAAAGGGGACAGAGACAAAGAGAGGGCTAACGAGAGGATTGAAAACAGGTGAGGACAGAGCAGAAAACAGAGTTAGGGAAAGAGGACACAAGAGGGCAGCAGAGGACAACAAATGGAAAACCAAGACTGTGACAGTACCCCCCACTTAAGGGCGGATCCCAGACGCCCTAAAACGTCCAGAAACAAAAACAAAAACAACCCACCCAGGGTGGGCGGAGGGGGAACCAGGGAGGAAGGCACGAAAACAAAACAGAGTCCAAAAAACAACCCACCCAGGGTGGGTGAGGGCAATAAAAAGTCTCTGGAGGCAGACGAGGAAGAGTCTCTGGCGGCCGGCCGCTGGGCTGGAGGTGAGGCAGAGTCTCTGGTGGCGGCCGTGGGTCAGGCGACGAAGGAGGGCCTCTGGAGGAGGCCGGCGACGAAGGAGGGCCTCTGGAGGACGACGTCTCCGTTGCTGCAGGAACCTCAGAAGGAGGACGACGTCTCCGATGCTGCAGGAACCTCGGAGGAGGACGACGTCTCTGTTGCTGCAGGAACCTCAGAGGAGGACGAAGTCAGGAACTCAGGAACAGGCTCGGAAGGGACCGCCCACTGCGGCTCAGGAACAGGCCCGGAAGGGACCGCCCACTGCGGCTCAGGAACAGGCTCGGAAGGGA
>NW_015152057.1:116304-120340 GCF_000732505.1 Cyprinodon variegatus | reverse complement strand
CTGTAGAAAGAAGAGGGAAATTAGGTAAAATTCTTGGATTTAGTAAATCACCAAGTGGCACTTGCCTCCCTGTTGAGCTTTTAGCCAATCACAGCCGCAGTAGCAGCTGTGCCGTATAACGTTCTCAATTTGTTTCACAACTAGCAGAGTTGACTGATAAATCAAACTTGGTTGGGAGGAATCAGCAAACATTTTTTGCATCTACAAACAGGGGCGGATCTAGAAAAATATTTATGGGGTGGTGAGAGGGGGCAGGAATTTTTGAGGGGTGGCAACATATGGCATTTTTTTACACTGAATTTAACCACAGTTATCACAGTTTGGTGAGAATAGTATGTACAGTAAGTGTTTCATGTGAAACAGTTCATATTAGAAATACATCGTACAATGTGATCTCACTTAATAGGAGATAGAAGAATGATAACACTACTTCTAGAGGAGCATTATCACAGGAAAGGTATTAAGTAAGACACAGGCGCTGAGTCACAGATGTGTGAGATTGACTGTCAGAGAACAAACTATAGAAATAAAAAGTTCCCCATCAGAGATCTATGGACTGAGCTGTACTAAAGTGAGCAGAACTACACAGTAGAAATAAAATGGTCAAGACACCCGAACAAGGTACTGGACATCTATGTAATGGTTACTCTGAACAAACATTTACCCCCTTTGTTCCTCAGTCTTTTTTGCAGCTATTTTTCTTTGTATCGTTTTCTTAGTCAGTTACTCGATTTTGACGCTTTGTGTTTTGCGCTTCGCATGTGTTTCCCACTGCCTTAATTCCCACCGTTCCAAGCTTAAATCGCTTCTTGCACAAAATCCACTAAGCCTCATATATGTTCCCTGGTTTTAGCCATGGAGAAAACTCTTGGCTGGATAAACAATTTTCTTTACATTTACACTTGCACACATTTTCCAGACAAAAAGTAAATGGCGCATCTCCCAAATGTCCTGGCCGCCACAACGCTTTTATTGGTTCCGCTATCGGGACCAATTTTTTTTTTTTTATAAAAAGAAAAAAAAGTTGTCAATTTTAACATTTTATTTAGATTACAAAAATAAATCGTAATAAAAATAATCCTATTTATGATGTTTTAAAAATTAAGACCTACCGAAGACTGATTTAAAACATTTTAATACCAATTAAAGCCTTAATTTTATTTTGAAGAATTCAATGCCTTTTAAGACTTTTTAAGGACCCGCAGGAACCCTGTAGTACGTCATATGCTCCGTTGATCTGATTGGTTTATTTGGCCCGTCTATCACCAACATAGGCCAATCAGCTAACCAGTATTTTCGCCCCTTCCCANATCAGTCGCAGTCGCTCTCGCGTCATTTCGTGCTGCATTCACTGCAGTCCGACATTGGAAATTAGCGGTCGCAATTCTCAAATTATCCATAATTTATAAGCCTCGCCAAGCCTACAGCCAACTGGGGTGGCAGCAGGGGTGGCAAGGCTGTCATTTAGGGTGGCAGTTGCCACCCTATGCCACCCCAGTAGATCCGCCTATGGTCATCATTCCTCACCATGGCCGGTTCTATTATGGCCCCTATACTGAAGACATAATATTTAAAAGAAATTCTAATAGTGATATGCGCTGGAACAGACATGATTACTGATAGGTCATTTGGATCTATTTCATTCTTTTTATTACAAATTCTGTTTTACTAATTATTCAAAAACAAAAAGGTAATAGTTTCAGTGGTATTGAGATAGGATCCCAGTTTTCATGTGTTAAATGTTTTTTTTCACAACAAAAAAAATAAAATGCTCTAATTTTTACAGATGAATTTAACAGTTTTCCTTAAGTTCTAATTCAAATTTATAGAAAACTGCAGTTTTAACTTAAATTAAGTCAAAAAATATTTAAAATTCCTAAATTATAAATGTATATTGACCTCATAATAAATAGAAGTTTTATTGAACCTAATTGAAAATAAATTTCCCTTAATGCAGCTCTCTTAAAATATTTGAATCTCTTGCCCTGTTTTTTATTTCATGCTTTTCTGGGCCCCCATGAAAACACACTGGCCCCCTCATGGCCCCCTGGTCCATTTGGTCTAGATCCGCCACTGTTCCTCCCCTTCACTAGACGTGGATATATTTTAGTATATTCTGCTGTAAAATTAGTCCTATATTTTCATTTTTTACTCGAGGATTGAACCTCTGCCGTTTCCCAGGATGCACAGCTTTGAGTGGTAACTAGGTGACTGCCAGAAAATAAACCAGAGAAACTTATCGGACTGATCAGATCAGCTCTCTGACCAACCAGTCGCCTGGAACACTGGTTGAAAAGAGCATCACTTTACATCAGACACCGGAGCAGATGAAGGGCCTGCTGTTGGGAACATGTCAGTCAGTTTGACACATTTAGCAGCGTCTGTTTGAAGAACTTGTTTCTTTGTGTTTCTTATCCATCACTACTGTGAACACCGCTGCACAAAGTTCCAATGGAGAGTGAAGGTGTTTTTCTACTTTCTGATTGGCCTAGCCCTTTAGACTGTCAGGGATGATAACCAATGGGCTGCAGTAGCCTGTGGTAAGGGCCGGATGATCGGAACAGACTCTAGAGCTGCTGATTTTATTTTTCTTCATGCATTATGCAAATATAACGAGGCCGATATATAATATAATATTGTATATATTATAATATATTAAAAAAATATAATAATAATAATAATAATACATATTATTAATATACATGTTGGGTCTGCCGGCCCAAACAGCACGTCGGCCCACTGGGCAAATGCCCGGTACGCCCGATTACCAGTCCGTGCCTGGTTGTGAAATGATATCCATAGATGGCCTAAGACTACAGAGGAATACTTACTAGGAAACCAGATAAACAACATTTCCTCATGGTACCAGATGTAATGAGTCAGATATAAAAGGTGCAGTGGTAATGGTTTCTAATGACCGTCCATCCAAAGCCACCAACCTGAAAGCTTGCTGGAAATTATTCATGCCAAAGGAACATTGAGTTACACCCGACACTGACCCTAGTGCTACTGAAGGGCTAAATGGCTGGTTATACTCCCGCAGCAGTGAGTCGCAGTCAGCTTGTTGCAGGTATGACGCAGATATTTTTGAGTTATGCCCAATTTTGAGAAGTGGTCTGTGCTATGTTATTCCAAGCCACAAAGCAAGAGGTACACACAAGCAGACAACCTGGACCTGGTGCAGTTCCATCTGAAATTACATGAAGCACCACAACAAAGGCAAAGTCTGGATCTTAAGGATCTCGCTATTTCTTCAGGGGACATACCATAGGAGTGGTTATTTGTTTTGCCACTGACTGATCTCATGTCTGCACGCTTTTCTTCTGGACATTAACCCTGCTTCTTTTCCCTGGTTTCTGTCTCCAGCTAAAACCCCTGTATTGGACTTATTTCCCCGGCTCTGACTCTGTTTACGGTTAGTAAATCTCCCTCCGGATTATCATGAATCTTTGTGTGAATTTCTGGACAGATCTGGGTAAAAGTCCCCATCTGATTCGAGCTCTAATCATGGAATAAATTCACCACAACTTCTGTTCAAAATATAAGAGTTTATTAAAAAAAATCATTCAGCCTCAAGTCAAACATATTTCAGTTTAACACTCTCAACTAAGACTAGTAAAACTCAACTAAACTACTATGTACAAAGAGGAAGGGGAAACAGTTAAAAACCATATTACAGTTTAAGATGGATTTTGTGTTTGAAAACCAAAGTTTATCTGGAGGAATTTGGGATGTGATCTAATTAGCTTTTCACTAATTTAGAGAAATTGGAATGTTTTCAGACCAATTCACTGCATGTGGGTCCGAGCTTTAGATAAAATCATGACTTGTCCAAGCTTCAGCAACAGTTCAACACATATTCCAAAAGTTCTGTTTTGCAGCAGTTTGGTTCTGAAGGTTTCTGACCTATCCTTGATGGTTCTGGAGAACTGGTTCCCCTTGGGCCCGCATCTCCACCAGCCAAAGCGGACCCCAGGACCCCAAGAGAGAGGAGACAAAGAGCACAGGAGGCAAAGAGAGACAGAATATTGTGTGC
>NW_015152057.1:112142-115492 GCF_000732505.1 Cyprinodon variegatus | reverse complement strand
CTTTTTCAGTTCAAAATGTCAGGAATAGCGTTGAGTTCAAGGTTTATATACGTGAGCCCAACAAAGTTTTGTTTTCGTTTAGAAAAAATGCAAATTTTAATGGACGAACGAGACCACCCCTTTGGAATTGGGGTCGTTCGGCTTCTTTTGTTAGCCTGCAAAGCCCCAGGAACTTGGGGCCCCAGGCAACTGCCTAGTGTTGCCTAATGGTAAATCCCCCCTGTATGAAAGAGCGAAAAAATGGAATAATTAAGACAAGGCAGAACATTTAGCAAGAATTTATTAACATGCAAAAGAAAGATAATCTTACTACTGAGAAAAAAGACAAAGGACTTTGGGAACACTGAATGAAGGGGAAATTCAAAATAATCTAAACATCAGGTTCCCAAATTATGGATTCAGATAATGCTCCAAAAAAGAAAAAAAAGCAACTCCATGAAATGATCAGATTAAATATTCTTACAGAGAGGAACAAAGAGACTCTTAGAAAACTGTTGAACAGAATCACAACTTTTTTTTTCAGATGGAACTGAAGACTTAAATATCTTCTAAAAATGTATTCAATCATGTTCTTAGCATCTAATGTAGGCCTAACAATATGTATTTTTTGAACTCCCAAATTAAGTTTAACCTATTCCATTAGCCCAGAATTTCAGTCAAGACAACGCTTTAGTGTTTTTGCTTTTTTAATTCAATTTAGTAAAAAGAGTTTGGTCAGAAAACAATGATGCCGTTATTTGATTTTTTTTTATTATAAAATTATTCAGATATGTAAGGATGAAACATTTATTTGGGACGGTCTGTGCCCCAAATATTTCAAATCCCAATAACTCATCTTTCTGAACAGCAAAATTCCCATTAGTCAAAAAGACTTTTGGGGATTTTTTTGCTTTCTTGCTTCATCCTCACACTATTTCAACATCTTTGCTGTTTTTGTCAGTTATTTAATCCCTTTCCTATAAAAGCTTCTTTTTCTTCTTCTTACATTTGATTGGCTGATTGCAAACAACTTATTGATGGATACTGCCACCTAATGTACAAGAGTGTGCAGCTTTAAAGTTTCACCTACTCTATTCTATTTTTTTATTTTGTGTTATGTAAAAATAAAAACAGTTCTTTATTAATGACCTAATTTCCTCCCTATCTCCATCTGTCCCTAAAATGTAATACTCAGTTCTCTCCCTTCCCCCCAATCACTTCCCTCATCCGCTCTTTCAATTGCATAATTTTAGCAAATCATCAAAACATGATCCACATTTTCTTTTCCTCCACAACCCTCACAGATATCATTATTTATCTTCCCTAGTTTAAACAAAAACTCATTTAAGTAGGTGCGTCAAGTTCTTAGTCTCGTATAAATGATCTCTTCCCTTCTGCTTCTTTCTCCCTAATTTTTGTGTATTACAGATTTTTTTTAACCCTATATAATCTTCTTCCTTTCTCATGTTCATTCCAAGTTTTTGTGATATTTAAAAGCGTGTGTTTAATCAACCATCGATCACTTTACTAAGAAAACGAGCGTGTGTGTGAGACAAACAAAAGGAAACTCAACCCGGTCATGTTTTTGAATGCATGTATCACTCCGGTCCACCGTTAGTGCAACACCGGAAGTCAGATACCTACGAACTGTTAAGATATGACCGTTTTTCTGCCGTACAGGCACATAGTTCAGAAAAAAGTAAAATGTTCATGTAGTCGCTTACCAGATTGTAAAGAATCAAATTGAACTGTTGAAAAAACAAACAGCTGAACAGTGTTTTCCATTTTCAGACAATGTCTCCTCATAATATATCCTGTAAGACAAAACACTGGGTAAAGCGGACGTTCTAAGGAGGATGATGCGTTTTTTTTTTATTATCGGCTGGTTTTCATGCTGTCAAACACTGATATACTTCTCTACACATTTCTTACTGATTGCAAGCTTTTAAGATTAAACACGTCAAATCCAAATATTATATAATCCAATGCGCTTTTCCCCGTGTTTTGTTCTGAAACGCTACGGAGCTATGGTACGTGGACAATATAATTAGTTGAGCAGGTTAGCTTATGGTAGCTAACTTTGCTATGCCGTGTTCTAACTAAACCAGGACAGTGGTGAATAAAAGCTTCCTGCAACTTCCAGGTTGGTAGAAATTTTAAACTTATATGTAATGTTATTAAATGACCTTCGGTGAGAATGAATAGTTTGACCCATCATTTTTGCTCAATGGTTGTCTGGGATACACTTCGCTAACTTGGTATGTTTGTAGTGTTGATATAAATGTTTTCAGGTAACGTTTTTGTCTCGTATAGAAGCGGAATAATCTGGAATATGTTAGTGACACTGGAGTTTATTCTGAACTGAAGCTACAGTAGGGGCTTCTGCTGCCTGCCTGCCTGCCGGTGTTCTGTCAGACCAGCATACCCTGTCAGAGCAGCATAACCACAGTCATTACCTGTTTATCCCTTTAGTTCGGACGTCTTCAACAGGGGGTCCACTAATTGAAATGTCTTTAAATCCACATTTACATGAATTCAACAGACTGTAGTAAACAGATAAATGGAGACAGATGTCTTAGTCATCAATGCACACATTCAGCGACACACGGGAGCTCTTTCAAGCTGGGCACCGTTTCATTCACAACACCTGTCCCATCAACCAGGAATCAGAAATACTTTAATAATCCCAGGAGGAAATTACTTTAGTTACCTTACTCCACCTGTAATAGAGTGATTATAGGAGCAGATTAATATAACACAATTTCATACCATATGATTAGGGGGTCCCTGCTCCATCTCGCCATCAGTTTGGGGTCCTTAGCCTGGAAAATGTTGAAGACTCCTTTAGTTTAGGTTTAGTTTATCCCTTTAGTTTCATACGAAAAATATACTTTAAAATACCTTAATGGGCGTGTATTCCTTTAATCATGTACGAAAAAACTTTTGAATTACTGACCTTTTGGTGTTTTTTTTAAGTATATGGTGATCTCAACTTAAATAGTTTGTTAATTACTAAAAGGATACACACCTGTTGAGGAAGTTTAAGTTTATTTTTCATGCAAAATAAAGGGATAAATGCAAATCAGACGTATTGACTATGGGTATGTTTGTGTGATGGGGTATGCTGCTCTGGTCTGTCAATATCGTATCCACAAAATAATATTCCATTTTATTGTCTGATGACATCTGCTGTCATTTTGGATAGCAGGACTGTGTAGGACCTTATGACTGACATGTTGCAATTTTAAAGGACAAGTCGGATCATATTCAGAATTCAAACTTCTGAAAGTTCTTTAAATATGAAATTATTCCATCCTGTTCAATAAATGATCAGTGTTTTTAATTCAGAGCAATTATCATGTGAATGTGCT
>NW_015152057.1:106594-111223 GCF_000732505.1 Cyprinodon variegatus | reverse complement strand
GTCCTTCATTCTCTCTTTATTTGTTTTTGGCAGAATTAGGAGTATACACAAATGCATAATTTATTTAATATAATATTCCCTTTGTTCATTATTTTCCACAAAACTGGCAGAATTCCCCCAAAACATAATGATGATGCCACCTCCACCATGCATGACAGCTAATCACATGTTACTAGTCTATAGTGCTAGATAAAATGAAGCTTAATTGTGTAGCAGTAGGAATTAGGCATGGTTTTGTATTTGTCTTATAAATAAGAAATGAAGAAGGGTGTGGGGTGTTTGTAATTAGCCCCCATGTGACCCACCTCTCTGCCTTTAGCTGCAAAATGTTTTTTTTAATGTTTTTTTTGTATGTCAGATTTGCACATCAAAAAGCTAAAATATTTTACCATTTTATTTTTCAATAATTGATTACAAAAGGATTTATATTTTAGAATTTCAATACAAATGTTTGCTCCAGATTTTGGGATTGTTGACTGGACCATTATAGCTGGTGAATATGCTGGGATCTTTACCATGTAGCTCAGGTTTTACTCTGGATGTCCTAATAAAAGGAGAGCGGTTCTCTTCCAGTATTTAGCTCTTTCCATCTCCTGTATTAACTCTAATGCTACGTTCAGACCACAAGCAGCAGGAGCAGCAAAAACGCATAGCGGCTTCATTTTTGATGCTAAAGGCAGCCCTATAGGGAACCNTCTCACATTGGCAGCCATAAGGGCGCACCAAAGGCAGCGTTCTGCGGCACGCATGGCCTCAGGAAATACAGAAACTGAAATCTGGATTACAATGTAAATTGTAGTTGACGAAACTGATTGATTGTACAGGTTTAGTTCTGTTACGCAGCTGAAGCATCTTTGCTGCTCCAGCTGCGCGATCGATAAGTGGGGTCTGATGCGCGTTGGGCGGAGCTAACCTGTCCTTTCTCTGCCTGTAACAATGGCGGCTATATTTGCTGTGATCAGTGGGTAAAAAGTAGTTTGAATATGTTTTAAAGTAAGAAAGTTTATCTGAAAAATGTTGCTGTCTGAACCGCTCAGACCCCCGTACACCGGCGGTGCGCTGTCACTGGGAATCCCGGTCGCCTCTTCGTGGTTTTCCGCTACTGTTGTAGTGTCTGGAAGGTGTTTTTTACGTATGTAATCTAAACTGCAGCACCAGAATAATCAAATCAGACATATTTTGCCAGCAGATAAAACACATTTAAGTTACATTTGAAGTTAATTTAGGTGTTAATAAACTGTTTCAGAGGAGTGATCATAGCGCTCTGCATCAGCAGCGCTGTGTCTGACTCCCTGCCAGCTCCCAGATCGGCTTCTCTGATTGGTCGCTGTGGCTCGTCGAGAAGCAAAAGTTCAATTTTTTTTCAACTCTAGCAGCTGCTGCTTCTGAAGCCCATCAGAAGCTCATGAGGCGCCGCTTCGGCTGCTCAGACGCGCCGCAGGACCTTTTGCTGCACCTTGATGCGCGTCAACCGTCGACTTTGCATGTAAGCTAGCTGTTTCCGCTGCCTCTGCTGCTGGCGGTCTGAATGTAGCATCAGCTCCTGTCCTGTCCCTGCTGAACTAAGCATCACCACTAAAATAACTGTTATATTCTGGGTGATGCGCAAGCGTTCATTTTCCTCCAGACACGGTACTTTGCCTCTAAGCAAGAAAAAACCCCAAAAACATTNTGCTAAAGGCAGCCCTATAGGGAACCTTCTCACATTGGCAGCCATAAGGGCGCACCAAAGGCAACGTTCTGCGGCACGCATGGCCTCAGGAAATACTGAAACTGAAATCTCAATTACAATGTAAATTGTAGTTGAAGAAACTGATTGATTGTACAGGTTTAGTTCTGTTGCGCAGCTGAAGCATCTTTGCTGCTCCAGCTGCGCGATCGATAAGCGGGTCTGATGCGCGTTGGGCGGAGCTAACCTATCCTTTCTTTGCCTGTAACAATGGCGGCTATATTTGCTGTGATCAGTGGGTAAAAAGTAGTTTGAATATGTTTTAAAGTGAGAAAATACTTCTGAAAACCTCCTCCATATTATTTTGCTGTCTGAGCCGCTCCGACCCCCGTAAACCGTCGGTGCGCTGTCACTGGGAATCCCCTTCAACAGCAGCCTCTGGCCCGGTCGCCTCTTTGCGGTTTTCCGCTACTGTTGCAGCGGCTGGAAGGCTTTTTTCACGTATGTAATCTAAACGGCAGGCACCAGAAAAATCAAATAAGACATCACGGCACGATGTTAACCATCGCCCAATCTCCCGGGGCAAATAGTTTTTATTGTTGGGAGAGTACAAATCGCAAAAAAAAAAATATTTATCACTCACTATAATTACTTTAAATCACAGAGATTCGATGAAAACAGAAGCGTTGCTGCCACCATTTTTGTTGCTTTGTACACATTTTCGCGTGATTTGAAAAAGCTGCTTGATTTTCTGACAGATGGCGTGATTTTTGTCCGGGAATTGGCGTGAATCAGACACATTTTTTTTTACTTAGCAGGCTAAAACACAACCACAAGGCAAAAAAAATGTAAGTAGTAGTAAGTAGTAATTTCACCCACCACCCAGATAACCCTAGATTAAAAATTATCAATCAACATGTCTCATTGATATATATACAAAAATGAATATTAGGAACTATATTTATCAAACATTATACTGGGCAAGTAAAAATTGTTTCTGGGCAAATAAAATGTGAAAGTTACTTGCCCAAAGGGCAAGTGGTTAAAATCCTTAACGTCAACCCCTGGAATTATTTTGCCAGCAGATAAAACACATTTAAGTTAGATTTGAAGTTAATTTAGGTGTTAATAAACAGTTTCAGAGGAGTGATCATAGCGTTCTGCTGTGTCTGACTCCCTGCCAGCTCCCAGATCGGCTTCTCTGATTGGTCGCTGTGGCTCGTCAAGAAGCAAAAGTTAAATTTTTTTTCAACTCTAGCAGCTGCTGCTTCTGAAGCCCATCAGAAGCCCATGAGGCGTCGCTTTGGCTGCTCAGACGCGCCGCAGGACCTTTTGCTGCGCCTTGATGTGCGTCAACCATTGACTTTGCATGTAAGCTAGCTGTTTCCGCTGCCTCTGCTGCTGGCGGTCTGAACGTAGCATCAGCTCCTATCCTGTCGCTGCTTAACTAAGCATCACCACTAAAATGACTGTTATATTCTGGGTGATGCGCAAGCGTTCATTTTCCTCCAGACACGGTACTTTGCCTCTAAGCAAGAAAAAACCCCAAAAACATTTAGGTTANACTGTTATATTCTGGGTGATGCGCAAGCGTTCATTTTCCTCCAGACACGGTACTTTGCCTCTAAGCAAGAAAAAACCCCAAAAACATTTAGGTTAGATAGTTAGCACCTACTCTCATTTAGGTTCTGGATGTTCTGTAACTTCAGTCGGCTTTATAATCTCACTTTATCCCTGACCTTTCTCCTGTCGTTGTGTTTACACTATTGTTCCTTAAATATTTTTTATCAAGAGCTTAGCTTCCCAAAACATTTGTGTTTTATTTTTATTTTCTGTGTGTTTTCACCCGGAGACTTGAAACTTGGATTGTTAATTATTAATCTTTGATTTTATCACAGCAGTTATGGTTTAAAATCCACTGGCAAATATTAGATTTGATTTTTAAATGAACTATTCTGATTAAAACTCGAGGGAAAAAAAGTAGAGCTCAGATGAGGTTAACAATAGTTAATGAAAGTTTGATAAAGGAGAACTTTTAAAATTGGATTAAAATGCATCTTAATTCAAAGGAAGTATATTCTGTCAGTAATATTTCCATAAATGAAATAGTTCAAGCCTGCAAGATATGAAGAGTAAGTGTGGTTGTAGTGGGATGATGTTAGAGAAATGTTGGGACATTTTTAAAGGGCTCTATGTGTGATATTCTGGAGATTTAATCCAAAAAGCTGCTCCGCTCGTTAGATGAGCCGTCAAGTTTAAAAATTCTTGTGTGGTTTCAATTTGAGGAAAATCACAAACGTCTTCCAATGTCTTTTCATTTTAGCAAAATAAATTGGATTATGTTTGATATTAGCAGACACTTTGATGAACGGCTTACTTTGGAACATTTAAAACCCGCTGCCATGCTCTTGCAGGTGTTGCTGGTCATGTGCCCATGGACAAAACGGCGTTTGAGGGGTGGCTGGAGTCTGTCTCTGCCACTTTCCTTTCTCTCAATGACCAGCAGCGTAACCAGTGTCTGGATCAGCTCATATCTCTGAGCGGCGCCGCCCAGCTTCGGCATCTATCCAACGGTCTGGAGACGCTCCTGAAGCGGGATTTCCTGCGCCTCCTTCCTCTGGAGCTGGCTTTCTACCTTTTGCGGTGGCTGGATCCTCAGACCCTGCTCACCTGCTGCTTGGTCTGCAAACAATGGAATAAGGTGAGCATCCTGCTCTCTGACCTCATGTTGTTATTTAGCCTATTGAGATATTTTCTGTTTGATATGGAAGCTCTGTTCGCCGCTCGTAATGACAGTCAGCGGCTAGGATGGAGCTGCCACCAGTTCATCTCTCTAAATGATGCAAAATATGTTAAACTTGTATGACGGAGTATTAGAGCCATGCTAGAGATTTAGTATTTTAAATATGAGTCATAACTAGGGATGCACAATATTGGGATTTTGGCCGATATCCGATATG
>NW_015152057.1:103476-104182 GCF_000732505.1 Cyprinodon variegatus | reverse complement strand
ATGATTTACGAAAATAAAGTTGAAAAATTCTGAGAATTAAGTCATCATACCTGGTGAAGATGACTTCAATTTGGGTTGCTTTGTCAGTCAACTTTTAAGTCTCAACACTTCAGTTAACAATTAATAAAAAAAAGTCATGTGGCCGATCCAGGAGTTGTTTCTGACTGACTGACTCTCTAAACCGGGTTTAAAAACGTATCTGTCAACATGATGCATCTGCTAAATAAATGTCTCATCTTTTAAGGTTTATTATTAAAATGATCAATAACTTAGTAGCAGCCTAAAAGGAATAGGAATGTTTCAGCCGTTGCCTTTTTATTTTAATTTTCTCATCTAGTCATCACTGGAATTATCTGAATTAAAGTTTATTTCAAATTGACTCTTAGTTTCTTTACTGGTTTATTGTACTTATCGTTTCAAAATTATGATTTAAAATCTATGTCCAGCAGCATCCTCATTCACTTTTTCCCCTAAATTATCACGTTATCATATATGTTTAAATTATTTATTGACTGCATCTAAAAATATAAAATATATTTTTTTATGATTTAAAACACAGATATGAAATAAAACCTTTAATAACTTGTTAAGCTGACTGTAATGTTTTTAACCCTTTATAGGGCACTCAGTGAAATATGTTATTGGAAATCTGGACAAGACCTTATAAGCTTTGTAACATTCAAAAAATATATTCAAAATATTTTGA